>NC_041384.1:611118303-611213392 GCF_002162155.2 Triticum dicoccoides | reverse complement strand
AAAGCCACCCTCCCCGCCGCGCCGATACGTCGGCACTGCGGTTTAGCGATCCTCTCGCTCCCATAGTACGCTCTCGTAGACTACCGTCCTCTAGCCGCGCCGCCACCTCTGGCTACGTTCTTGTGGACGCGCACAACGGTCAGCGCCACCACCGCTGGTGACGTTCGTGTGGAGACGCACGGCGGTCAGCTTCTCCCACGATATGCGCATTCTAGACTGAGGCCCCGTTCATGTCGGTGTAGCGCTGGATGTTAGATGATAGACGATGTTAATCTCACTATTTGCCGAAGTAGTTTACTGTCATTATGCTCTTCTTAAGAAGCTTCCTTGCCTTGTTCTGCACTCAATCTGCTTAGCTGAGATGGCATGCCAAGGCCGATTAGTTGCTAAAATATCCTGCCATATATTTATTGTGACGTAGATTGCCATGGTCTAGTAGCCAATCTGTTAGGTGAAATAGCTCTACACCATTTTATACTCGATCTTTGTTGCTGCGATGGCCTTCAATAGTTCGATGGCTATGTGCTCAGCCTCATTGACTACTGAAACAGCCTGCCATAATTTGGCACTCAAATCTGTTTGCTAAATTAGCTTTACATATATTTTGTTACTTAGATCTGCTCGTCCAAATATCTTCCCATAGCTTTAGGCATCGACCTAGGTATTTTTTTGGACTTCATAAAAAGCATATACGTTTTTCCTGTAATATCTAGTAGAAGAACTAATTTGTATGTCTAACAGATGGACAGGACTTGGATAACTTCTGCTCGAAGATTCTCCGCTGCATATGTCGAGGGGGTTGAAAACTTCATGAACTTTATCAGAGCTAAGTACGATGGTCCAAAATCAGATGTGCTCTGCCTGTGTAGCAGTTGTATGAATTCACTTACAAGACCCCAGTCAACTATGCAAAATCATCTACACTTGTATGGGATGTCGGTCACATATACTAGGTGGGTTCATCATGGTGAAGCTGTGAACGTCAATGTTATTGACTATGTGGAAGCAACAAATCACCATCTTGATCTGCCTGATGCTCAGGTGGAAGAGGAGGAGGAGGTGGTGGTGGCGGAGCCAGTGAGTTTGACCAACATTGAAACAATGCTACGAAATGCTCGTGCATTCCGTGAACTTTCACCTACAGAAGAAAAGGTGGGCCCGCATGTTGGAACAATGCAACGTTGCTGTCACCCCAGGAAATAAGCTGTCAGTATTCTCAGCTATGGTCACCTTTCTTCAGGTGAAGACATATGAGTGGATGACCAACAAATCATTCAATGCGATGTTGGCTGCTTTCTGCAAATCTTTCCCAGATGCGTCTGAGCTGCCACACACCTACAGTAAAATGAAGAATTTCCTTCGTGCAGTTGGAATCGGATATGATATGATCCATGTTTGTAAGAATAATTGTGTTCTGTTTCGGAAGGATTATGCCAACTTAAGTGAATGCCCAAAATGCAAATCATCAAGATGGAAAGATGGCGATGCTGTGAAGAGGAATCCTCATAATGTTCTGAGACATTTTCCAATTACACCAAGATTGCAGAGGTTGTTTCATGATGCTGAAACAAGAGAGGATGTATTGTGGCATTCTAGGAACCAGGAGTACGGATATCAGAATGTAATGAGCCATCCATATCATGGTAGTGAGTGGAAAAGCTTCAACGATAAACACAAAGAGTTTGCTGCTGACCCGAGAAACATTAGACTTGGCTTAGCTTCAGATGGATTTAACCCATTTGGCCACCAGAGCGCCACATATAGCATGTGGCCAGCGCTTGTTATCCCTTACAACATGCCTCCAAATGTCTGCACCAAAGAATCAAACTACATGATGGCCTTGCTCATCCCAGGTCCAAAAAGTCTTGGAAAGGATTTTGATTTGTTCATGGAGCCTCTTGTGAAGGAACTTCAACAGCTATGGAAGGGTGTTCTCACTCGAGACCTATATAGCAGCCCACCAACTGATTTCTTTCTACGTGCTATTATAATTTGGTGCATCCATGATTATCCGGCTTTGGGCACTATGTCAGGGCGAACGACACATGGTTACAATGCATGTGTTCGCTATGACAGGAATCCGCTGTCATACGCAATACTTAGCAAGATCTGTTACATTGGACACCGCCATTTCCTTGCCAAGGACAAGCCGCATCCTAGAAAATACCAAAGACATGTGTTCAATGCAAAGCATGAAAACCGTGATGCAACAAAGAGGCTCACCGCCGATGAGTTGCAAGTGGAATTAGAGAAGGTCAGACGTATTACACTAGGAAACCATCATGGTAATGGTAGCGGGAAATGGAAGTGTGGCAGGGTAGAAGAGAGATTATTGTTTACCCGCAAGTCCACTTTGTGGGACTTGGAGTATTGGAAAGATTTGGATCTGTTGCATAATCTTGATGTGATGCACATTGAAAAAAATATATGTGACAGCATTATCGGCACACTTCTTAATATTGAAGGGAAGACGAAAGATACCTTAAAATCTAGGATTGATTTGACACACCTGGGTATCAGAAAGGATTTGCAGGTGCAAGATGAAGGTAAACCATGGGATATGGCACCAGCTGTGTACGTCTTGGACAAGGTAAAAAGAAAAGAATTCTGCGAGGTCCTGTCACGTGTGAGATTCCCACATGGATTTGCTTCCAACCCTGTAAGGAGAGTCAGTGCAGATGGAAACAAGGTACAAGGGTTAAAAACTCATGACTGCCACATCCTACTTCAAAGGGTTTTACTGTTATCCTTAAAGGATTGGGCCGCCCTGACTTATACAGAGCAGTTGCAGAGTTGGGACAATTCTTTAGGGAACTCTGCAGTAGGAATATCATGATAGATGCTTTGGAGTGTCTTAGAGACAAGATACCAACTATCCTATGCGACCTTGAGAAGATATATCCTCCAGCCTTCTTTGATGTGATGGTGCATTTGGCTGTTCATCTACCTGATGAGGCACTACTTAGAGGTCCAGTATAGTATGGCTGGATGTACCCTATTGAAAGGCGGCTAGGCACTTTCAAGGGCTATGTTAGGAACAGAGCTAGACCCGAGGGTTCCATTGCAGAGGCCTACATTGCTACAGAAGCGTTGACATTCTGCTCAAAATACATTGAAACAGCTGATCAGCTTAGCAAAGAGGTGGGTGAAGACAATCCCAGGCTCAATGTTTTCGATTATTCTGTTTGAGTTACATGGAAGAGTCGACAAGAGAACAAACCTAAAGATTTGGACAAAATGGTTTGGTATGTGTTGAATAACTGTCCTGAGATACTACCTTATATCAAGTAAGTGCAGTACTGCAGCTTATACATCGTAATCTACTAAACTTGCAGCACATTCTTATATATTTAGATGTTTGACGCGATCAATATGTTGTGCAGCACATTCTTATATATTTAGATGTTTGACGCGATCACTATGTTGTGCAGCATCTACAAAGAGGAGTTATTGCCGCAAAATCCAAGAAACATTGACAAACTGGTTATGGCAGGATTTGCGAAATGGTTCAGGAACCATGTAAGCTTTTGAAGTGCACTATCAGTTTTTTTAATATATTGAGTACATAAGATGACCAGCTTGTCTATTTTCTAACCATAGGTTAAGAAGATGCGGTAGGATGGGCAGGCAGTTGATGATGCCCTTTACTCACTAGTAATGGGTCCTGATACTCGGGTAAGACATTATGAATCTTGCGTTGTTGGAGATGTGTGCTACAACACCCTTGCACGAGACGAAGGCAGGAAGACACAAAACAGTGCCATCATGAGCACGGATACGTATGACAAAGAGATAACCGAAATGTATGCTAACATAACAGACATTGTTGTGATGTCATTGGTATAACCTGTTTTCCAGGATCGCAAAACCCAGAGCTAATGATTATTTCAAATCCATCAATGTCAAGGCAGTGTACCAGACCAACGAGCCTTTTATTTTGGCAAATCAAGCAAAACAGATATTTTTCTTGGAAGACACATTTGTACGTAGCGATGACTGGAGAGTATTGCAAAGGTTTGAGCAGAGGAATTCGTTTAATGAAGTTGCACAATAAGATGATGCTTACACTGCTCCTGATGTATAAGATAACATAGATGTTCCTAATATCTTTGAGAACCATCACATCAATGACGTCAGCGAAAAGATTGCCTGTCGTGCTGTGGACATACAAGAGTTTATCAAGAAGAAGCCAACGTTCGAGGACGTTGAGGGCGAAGAAGAAGATGACATTGTGGGGAATTACGATTCAGACTGATACACATGGCGAAGCTGTTGACGCTGCTGCTGCGGATGATGATTACATTTCTTTTGTCGTATTTGCCTATCAGAAGACTTTTTTATCTACTATATGAAATTGTGTTTGCTATGACAACTGAAACCTGATGAACATGTTGTTTAGTATTTTGCTATGAGAACATCACTTGTTATGTATGCTGATTTGTGTTTGGTGATTGTATGACAACTAAAACATGATGACATTGTTCTTTAGTTGTACTCATATTTGGCTGTGAAACTTGAATTTGATGACATAGTTTGCTGTTGGACTGCAATTTGCTCGACGTATTCGAATGAGAATAAAGCTGACCCGATAGGGCCTCTGCTATTTATTTATTTATATGAGCAAAAGGGGATACCCCCTGATTTCCGTTAATAGAAATTATTAGATGTTCACAACACTACGCCCAGCCTGCCACACATGTTTCATTCATTACTAGTTTCAGCAAAGTGCTCATGTCGTAGCCACTGAATACATCACGAGTGCTACATACACTGCCAATAAAGAGACAATCATCCTATAGAGCACATCGATTTTGCCCATTATCTTCACAAGCTCTTTCATCTCCTCATTGCTGTTAAGGCCGTTCACCAGCTGTTGCTTGGCCATGATCAGAGGAACTGCATCTTTAACCTTTTGCTCTGCATCTTCCTCTTCTGCCGTTCCTTCAGTTACTTGTCCAACACCCCAACCTGCTGGTATTGGGATTCCTCGGCTAACCAAATAATCAGCGTAGTTGCATTCCCCCGCATCAGCAACTTCCCAGAAATACAAATCACACGAATCTTCCCTTTTCTGCACGAATCAAATTGGAAGATCATCAACCAAACTATTAAAAATCAGCAACTGAAAGCAGCAGAACAACACTTAAACATATTATTACCCCATGATTCGGGCATTTGTAGAAGACTCGGCCAGGGTTGCGAATTGTGGTTGAGACGCGATGGATGACTCTCCGTGATTTGCAGCAGTGGCACCACACCAACGACAGTGGGTTGCGATGAGCAATCGGCTGCGGTGCGCGTGCCGGCGGGGGTGTGATGAGACCCACAGGCGATGGTACGGGTGGCGACTTGGCGCATATCTGGTTGTTGCCTACTGAAGAGCAGGTGGACGAGCAGCCAGCGGACATGGTTGCTGCGGCCAGAGCTTCTGATGCTAGGCAGACTAAGTAGAGAAGAGGAGAAGAGACAGCTGGATATGTCAGTTTCATTACCTGCAGAGTAGCATAGCACCATATATAGTCATAGTCTAGGTTTGGATTTGAACCAGCTACAGGAGCACGTCTTTCTTTTTTCTAAAACTCAGCAACGTCTCTTTACTGGTACACTAGCTTGTTCTGTACGCCTTCCCAAGTCTTTGATTTTCTTTCTATATATAAAAAAGTATGCTACTTGGTGTCCTCTTAGTCAACAAACGATTGTGCCAACCTTGACCGTTGGATTGACATTCAACGTCTGTCGCGTTTTTTCAGTCTCTTCTTCCTCGAGCCGCCAAATCCAAACTTGCGCCGGCGGGACCGCCTGCTCCCGCCTCCCATGGCTGGCTGTGATCTTCCCCGGCTCCTGTTTGTTCCCGTCCGAGGCCTCACCATTGTCCTCTGCCTTGGTTCGCTCGCCGCGGCGCCGCCCTCCGGTGTTGTCAACATGGTCAACAACCGAGTGGAATAAGGAGATGACTATACATGGTGAGGATGACAGTAGGGACCCAGCAGCGCGCGCAGTAATTTTGTTTTTTTGGGACGGAAAAGGGTATCAACTGGGTTGTGCGGGACCCGTGGCCCGTCTAGCCTAGGCTTTTATTTCATATGTTTAGCACATGACCAACCCAGTTTGTCTTTTTCCTTTCTGAAAATGGCTAGCCAGCTATTTTGTTTTTTGCAGAATAACCAACATAGGCCTACTTGCTTATCTACGCCCTGCTGGGCCGGAAATCTTTCAAGACAAGGAGGGATGCATTTTGCCCAGAAAATGGGCTATATGTAATAAGAAATGGGCTATAAGTAATAATAAATGGGTTGTAAAATGAAAAAATACAGCAAACATGCAATTAGTTCCAAAATACTGTTTTCTTTCGGATTTTGATATTTTAAATTTCATTGTTTTTGTGCGAATAAAATTTCATTGAGTTTAAATTAAGGTATATTTAGATTTAAAATTAATTTGAACCTGGCTAGAAATTTCGGGCTGTATGCTGTTTGGGACAGATTTGGAGGCTGACTTGTGGGTCTACTAGGTTGACGTGTACTTTGGCTTTGTCAACTTAGTCCACAAACGATTCTAGCAGCAGTGACCATTGGATGTTAATCCAACGGCCGTGCTGCTTCTTCAATATCTGATCTTCTTGCTCGAGCCACCCAAACCAGCTCCGGTGGGACTGCCTGCTCCCGCTTCCCGTGGCCGGCTGTGCTGCCGCACAGGCCGCACCACCCCACCCTACTTCATTGCTGGCCAGGCCATTCCTCTAGCCACCCACACCTCCTGTTATTTTTCGATGACGGCAGCCGGACCAGTAAACCCTCGTACTCCCCACCGCGTGGGAAACCATTGCCGAGCCATCCCCGGCTCCGTGTTGTTCCCTTACTAGGCCTCGCCATCGTCCACCGCCATGGTGCTCTCGGCGCGGCCTGGTCAACGTGGTCAACGAACGACATCCATCAGCTGTGGACTGTATGCGCAAAATAATGATTCCTCCACCTGAAAGCTGGGACCCATCGGAAGGGCCTCTGTATTTCGCAAAAAAACGCCCCCCCCGCTGACATGTCGGACCCGCCAGCTATATCTTCGCACGCAAGGAAGTGCCTCCTTATTACGCAAAAAATGAATACCCCCTGCTAGCTAGGACCCACCATTGTGGGAGGCTGACTTGTGGGCCTACTAAGTTGACGGGGACGAAGGGTTTTGTCAACTTAGTCAATATGAACGATTCTAGCTGCAGTGACCGTACGATGTCCATCCAACGGCCATAGTGCTTCTTCAACCTCTGGTCTTCTTGCTCCAGCCGCCCAAAGCAGCGCCGGTCGTGCCGCATGCTCCTGCCTCCCGTGGCCGGCTGTGCTGCCACGGAGGCTTCACCGCCCCCAACTATTCCCACCGTTGGCCAGGCCCTGCGGCAACGGCAGCCTCACACCGCAGCCGAACCAGGGAACCCTCGTACTCCTCTCCGCGCGGGCTTCCACTGCCGCGTCTTCCCTGGCTCCGCGTCGTCCCCTTCCTAGGCCTCGCCGTCGTCCACCGCCATGGTGCTCTCCGCGCGGTGTGGTCAACGTGGTCAAGGAACGACTTCCATCGGAAGAGTACTGTACGTGGAGAGGCTGACAGCTGGCTCCACGGCCACAACCCAGTTTTTTTGTGATTTGCCAAGTAAGTCACTTTATTAGGCCTGTTGGGCTGCAAATCTTTCAAGACGAGGAGAGCTTTCATTCGGCTGGCCGAGAAAATGGCCCATCAATAATGAGAAATGGGATGTACATTTTTAAAACACATCAAACCGGCAATTAGTTTCAAATATCTTTTTTTTTCATTTCGAGATTTTAAATTACATTGATTTTTATGCATGGAGAATTTGTTGGATTTTATATTGATATACATTTATTTTTAAAATTAGTTTGAATGTGAGTCGAAATTTCGGGATTAAAAAAGTTCGGACTGCACCGAAATATGCAAAATTTCGTATAATTTTTTAACCGTGGCCACAATATGGGCTGTAATGCTAACAAAAAGAATATGGGCTCCAAAAAAACCTTAAGAATTAGCAAATGGGCTGTAAATTATTAGAAATAATGGCAGATGGGCTGTATGCTGTTTTCCATAGATTTGAGGCTTCCCTAAAAAAGGTTGACGCACAAGCAGTGACTATTGGATGTCCATCGAACGACCGTCGTGCTTCTTCAATCTCTGCTCTTCCTGCTCCAGCCGCTCAAACACGTGCCGACGGGACTGCCTGCTCCCTCCTCCCCGCGGCCAGCTGTGTTGCCGCGCAGGCCTCACCGCCCTATCGTACTCCCATCGCTGGCCTAGCCATCCCTCTACTCACCCACACCTGCTGTTATTCTCCGGCGACGGCAGACGAACCAGTAAACCCTCATACAGTTGTACTTCCCTCTGCGTGGGAAACAACTGCCGAGTCTTCCCTGCATCCGTGTCATTCCCTTCCTAGGCCTCGCCGTCGTCCACCGCCCTGGTGCTCTCGGCGCGGCCTGGTCAACATGGTCAACGGCCGACATGCATCTAAAGTGGACTGTACGTGGAGAGGCCGGCAGCTGGGTCCACGGCCGCACACAAGGAAATGCCTCCTTATTACGCGCAAAATAATGATTCCTCCACATGACATCAGGGACCCACCGAAAGGGCCTCTGTATTTCGCGAAAAAACGTTACCGCCGCTGACAACTCGGACCCACCAGCTATATCTTCGCACGCAAGGAAGTGCCTCCTTATTACGCACAAAAAAATGAATACTCCCCCTGTTAGCTGGGACCCAGTATAGTGGCAGGCTGACTTGTGGGCCTACTATGTTGACAGGGACAGAGGGCTTTGTCAACTTAGTCAATATGCACGATTCTAGCTCTAGTGACCGTACGATGTCCATCCAACGGCCGTAGTGCTTCTTCAGCCTCTGGTCTTCTTGCTCCAGCCGCCCAAACCAGCGCCGGTCGTGCCTCGTGCTCCTTCCTCCCGTGGCCGGCTGCGATGCAGCGGAGGCCTCACCGCCCCCTACTACTCCCACTGCTGGCCAGGCCATCCCTCTACTCACCCACACCCCCTGTTATTCTGTGGCGACGACAGCCTCACACCGCAGCGAACCAGTGAACCCTCATACTCCTCTACGCGTGGTCATCCACTGCGGCGTCTTCCCCGGCTCCACGTCATCCCCTTCCTAGGCCTCGCCGTCGTCCACCGCCATGGTGCTCTCAGCGCGGCGTGGTCAACGTGGTCAAGGAACAGCTTCCATCGGACATGGACTGTACGTGGAGAGGCCGACAGCTGGGTCCACGGCCGCAGCAAGGAAGTGCCTCCTTATTACGTGCAAAATAATTATTCCTCCACCTGATAGCGGGGACCCACCGGACGGACCACCGTATTTCGCGAAAAAACGTTTGCCCCTAACTGCTGGGACCCACCAGCTACATCTTCGCATGCAAGGAAGTGCGTCTTGGCAAAAGAAAAACGATTCGCCCCCCTGACTGCTCGGACCCACCAACTACATCTCCGCAGGCAAGGAAGTGCCTGACAGTCGGGACCCACCTGGTCGAAGCGTACGTAGCGTTGACATTCTGGTCGCGAACGTGTATGTACATATATACTGGTGGATGTAGAGGCGCGCACGTGTCGTAATAGAAGCGCGTACGTGTCGTAGTAGAGGCACGCACGTAGCATGTACACGTACGTACAGCGGCCAGGGTGCAGGAAAGAAAATACGGCCACGTATGTGTACATATGGGCGGGGTCTCGAACACCTACTCGCGCATACGTACGGCCACGGCTCATGTACATGACTGGGTCGGAACAGAGAAACAACGTCGTTGTCGTGTTCATGGGGAGGCAACGGAATGCGTCGTGTTCATGGGGAGGCAACGGAATGCGTCGTGTTCATCGGGAGGCAATGGAACGTGTGGTAGCCAACTGGCTGGGTCGGAACGAAATGCGTTGTCGTGTTCATCGGGAGGGCTTGGACGGAACATGCATGGAAACGAGGCCTGGCGTATCGCACAACGGAGGAAATGGACCTCCTACGTTCGGAACGGGGTCCTGTTCATCGGGAGGGGTCTGGTGTACCGCAAAACGGAGGAAACGGACTTGTGTTGGAGTGCTACGGTCGAAACAGGGGTCCTGTTGATCGGGAGGGGTGTGGCGTACCGCAAAACGGACGAAACAGACCTCCTACGGTCGAAACGGGGGTCCTGTTGATCGGGAGGGGTGTGGCGTACCGCAAAACAGACGAAACAGACCTCCTACGGTCGAAATGGGGGTCCTGTTCATTTGGAGGGTGTGGCGTACCGCAAAACGGGACTCCACGAGATACTGTTCATCTCCACCGTCGACCTCCTCCAGCCTCCACGGGCTACCGTCGACCTCCTCCAGCCTCCACGGGCTCCTGTTCATCCAGCCTCCACCGCGCGCTACTCCACTATCTACTGTTCAACCACCCCTCCACCATCTACTGTTCATCTAGCCCTCCACACCACGGGGTCCTATTCAACCACCCCTCCACCGTCGACTGTTCATCCAGCCCACCACCACACCACGGGATCCTGTTCATCCAAAGGCAACGCCACCGCTCACTGCTCATCCAAACCCCCCGCAATGCTCACTATTCATCCCAGAGGCAGCATCGATTGGCTTCAGTTAGTAGCAGTAGTGAAGGAATTGCTCGATCGGGTTCAGTTAACAGCCATCGATCAATCGCTCGGGTTCAGTAACGCGTAGCCTGCAGTGCAATCGCTCAGGTTCAGTTAGAGCCCAACGCCTCGCTCGGGTTCAGTTTGAGCCAACGCCTCGCACACACGCGCGTACGTGTACGAGAGAAACGCGCATCGCTCGGCCCCCGACCTCCCACCGTAACCGGGAACTCCCCAAAATTTTCCTCGCCCTCGCTTCTACCATGGTTTTTTCCGTCATGGACGGCCCAAAGAATGTCATGCAGCTGCGTCTCCGGCCCGCCCAAGACGAAAAGCCCATTTTCTGTCATGATTTTTTGTCATAGAAGTAGGAGCCCACCACATCTATGATGATACTAGTTTTTGTCACAATTATCATCATAGAAGTGTCATATGTATGACAGAATTTTTTTCGTTCGGCCCAAAATGTCACGGATGTGTCTTTTTTGTAGTGATAGCTTGTACTAGCTGCCCCCTTCAAATTGGCCGTTGTGGGATCCCTTCCCGCTCAATATTTGGGAAGAGGACCTAGGCCACTATAAATAGGTCTAGCCACCACCATAGCTAGGGGGTGACCTCATCTTAGATTAGAACTAGTTCATTCCCACAATCACATCCACCAAACACAAGAACACCTCTCCTTAGGAGGTTGTTCTTCCCCTTGTACTAATCATCCTCAGCCCAAGAGGCAATCCACCACACCACACTGGAGTAGGGTATTACACCACAACGGTGGCCTGAACCAATATAAATCTGGTGTCCTTTGTGTTGCGAGTTCGTCGAGTTAGTCCGTAAGATCTTAGATGAGTTAGGACGTGGATCGGTAGGGGGGAGATCTTCGTGCGCACCCCAGTGTTCGAACCTTGAGGGGTTTTGCTGGAATCCATGATCCGACAGTACTATTTTCTTCGAAGATGCTCCTTACACTTCGTCCGTAATATAGCATAAGTTCCCTGAGCGCGCTTTGTCTGTTACAGCCATATGGCCTGGTTATCGAAAGCACTGTCGATATTCTCGACAGGTGGAGTACATAACATTTTTCGGCCCTTGACCGAAGAGGGAGAAGCCGACGGTCGGTTAAGACACGTTTAAAAGTTCGGGTGAACACAGATATGATATAAGTACTTCGGTACATACAATCATTATACATAAAATTCTTTTACCCAAGTTTACTGGGGGCTCTTAAATTTATATGAGTCGTTTTATAGTAAATGTGTTTTCTTCCTAGTCGTTGCAAAATCTTGTTCTATCACTCCTTTTTCGACGCGAGTGTGTGGTCAATAGCCGGATAGTCCATTTTCTCTCTAGTGACCGCTCGAGTTTAGTTTGCTAAACTGGTCTAACGAGCAGTACTCCGCCTTCGGGATAGGAGGTTGCAGCCGTAGGCTGACCCGCTTGAAGTCTTGAGATCGGATGTGTCATATTAATGCACGACAGAACCACAAAAGTAAGACCAATATTCAGATTGGCACCAAATGACTTGATTTAGTTCAGGCGTAATGTTTTTACTGAAGTTTTTTGGTTTTTCAAGCCTATGGCACTTTTAAACCATTTGTTTATTTCCAGCATAAGTCTCGTAGTGCAACGCTGGACACCTTTCGAGATTCAGCACAAAAATTCTCGGATATTGCTATATATGCATCGGTTTCGAATTGTGTCTTTGGTCAATAGTTGGGCTGCCCGACGCCTGTGCTTGCCTCCTACATTCCGCTTTGTTCGGGTAGGTGTGCAAAGGGAGAACCACTGCGATTGTGCTTCCAGCTCGAATGGTTAAGTACCTTAGTGGAGAAAGTCAAAACCTGACTGTCACAATGGGCGTAAACTGGTCAGCAATCCGATGACGGTATCAAACTATAGATCGATACCGATTACCTCATGTTAAATGATGTGCCTTTCATAACATTGGCTAAAGTGATAATGGCTAGACTTCGGTCGGTGCCGAACACTAACCGGGGGCTCATAGCTAGCTTCCCCAGTTTAAACCTCCTGTGACTAAGTGAAAGTTATAAAGCCCGAATATTTGATTTCCTCATTTCTGCTAACACAACCGCCTTCGGGCACCGAGACATCGACTAAGGGTTGTCTTGTTATTGCGGAAACACCCTGCGTAGCATCTACAAGGGGGTGGAAGCCAACGATGGGCCAGTTTCAAGTGATAAACGGTCGCAACTGAGTCAAAATAAATATATCATCGGCGTTCGTATTTTATATATGAGGGCTACCTTCCGTAATCATTGTTATAGAGCCATAATTATGCATCAATTTGACTTAAGATTTTGGCCAAGCTGTGTTGCCTGGCTCCTGTGCTTACGCCTACGTTCCCGATTGTTCGGCTAGGCGGTAAAGGGAGCACCTCTATGATTGTTACTACCGGGTCATCCGAGTTAGTACCTCAGACTAGGTGAAGCCGAAAGCTAGCTATCTTAAAGGATATAATTGGTCGGCAATGACGGAAGTGAAAATTTTGGTTCATTAATACCATAGAGTTTGGGAACTTTCCTCGAACGAAATCCTCAATATTTTCCTCCCACATTGATTGGAGGTGAGGTTTCATGATCATGATCAGCATGACAACCCAAAGAAAGGAACCGATATTGGGATTATTTTCTTTGGAAGATGTTTCATATCTCTCTGCGTACCTTTGTTTATAAAATTGTATGGCCGAATTGCCTTGTTTTCCATAAATCTTTGCCCTTATAATGGCTTTATAAAGTAGGGCAAACACTCCCCGTCTTCTAGCCAAGGAGGTTGAAGCCGATGGCCGGTCAACAAAGTTTCGTACAATGTGGATCCAAGCATTAATGATGTAAAGTACTTGGATACATATGATCATTACACACAATTTGTGATTTTACTTTGGATATCGATCCTTCATTCGGCCACCCATGCTGGCATTAAGGCTCAGGGGATACTGGGCTTCAGGCTTATCATTCACTAATATTAAAGGGGCACATCGATCCCCTAATCTGGTGTTGCCACCCGACCAGTCTCTCGAGGGCTACTGCAATTCCTATTCAATGCAGAAAATTCAAAGTGCTCAGTGTTCGGCTGGACCAGACTATGCGCAAACACGTCTTCGGACAACAATAAGTACCATCTGGGACTTATTCGGCATCAAGCTAATATATCACAGCGACTTCTCACGACCCTCTCTCAGGGGCCCGTCTGCCGATCATTATTTGTAATATATTACACTGCGTTCCTATTCCTACGTATGTTGCCGAGCTACGAGTTGATCCTCAGGCCGATTTTGCAAATTGACCTGAGTCTCAGGGGCTACTAGGATCAGCAGTTTTATGTTTTCCTTCCGGTGCATCTCGGGTTTTAGACGGACACACACCTTGAGGGCTACTAGATATACATATACTAGCTATATATCTCGGCAGAGAGTAAATTGCACCAATCAAAAATATTCACAAAAAATCAACCCGCGGTCGGGGTGGTGCACCACCTCAGAAGCAGTCCGGCATAAAGCTCGGGTGCCAGTGGCTGGCTCCATAGAGGGCATTTCCGGCATAAAGCTCAGATTCCAATGGCTCGTTCCATAGAGAACTTTTCAGCGTTAAACTCGGATAACCTCCTTCAAACTTTTTCAAGCCAAGGTGATCTATGACACCTCGGATATAGTCTGGCGTTGGAGCTCGGATACAGTTCAGCGTTGGAGCTTGGATACATTCCGGCCTTGGAGCTTGGAAGCGGTCCAGCGTTGGTGCTTGGCTCCAAAAGATACCTCAAATGCAGACCGACGTTGGAGCTCGGATGCAAGAGGACACTACCGCACGACAAACACTTCAAACCTGAGGTGTGGCATAAAAATAACAAGGCATTGATAAAGGCCGAAGACTTAAAGGGCTCCTTGGATACTCGACATGTGAGATCTTCAGATTTAGCTCGGCAATCCTTAAGATAGAAGATGGGAAGATTTGTTGAACCAGTTTTCAAGACCGACGACCGAAGACGAAGAACAGTTCGAAAGAACCGAGGAGCGTCCCCAACTTGAAGACCGGTTCAGGGGGCTACTGACGGTGTCCTGGACTAGGGGGCACTTACCACGTCGTCTCCCGGTCAGTTGGATTGGGCCGAGGACCCCCATGGCCGTTTAGTCACGGGGCAGTTCGGACAGCCGATGTATACACAAGGAGGATTCCACAAGACTTGGTGATCAAGACAAGGACTCCTCTCCAGTGACGTATTCGACTAGGACTCTTATTATCCTAGGCCTCTGGTACATTATATAAACCAAGGCCTGGCTAGTCGATAGATCATTATGACATTATTCATCATACCCTTAGGTTTAGACAACAACATATGATCTCGAGGTAGATCAACTCTGTACTTGATACTCCATCAATATAAACAAGAGCAGGACATAGGGTTTTACCTCCATCGAGAGGGCCCGAACCTAGGTAAAACATCGTCTCCTTCGTTCCTGTTACCATTGATCCGATAATCCACAGCTCGGGACCCCCTACCCTGAGATCTGCCGGTTTTGACACCGACAACAACCTTCTGTACCCATGAGATCCCATCTTGGGGCCTTTTTCGGCGTCCTGCCAGAGGGGGAATCGATCACAGAGTGCTTCTACATCAACACCATTGCCTCTCCGATGAAGCGTGAGTAGTTTACTTCAGACCTACGGGTACATAGCTAGTAGCTAGATGGCTTCTTCTCTCACTTTGATCCTCAATACAACGTTCTCCTCGATGTTCTTGGAGATCTATTCGATGTAATACTCTTTTGCGGTGTGTTTGCCGAGATCCAATGAATTGTGGATTTATGATCAGCTTATCTATGAATATTATTTGAATCTCCTCTAAATTCTTATATGCATGATTTGATATCTTTGCAAGTCTCTTCGAACTATTGATTTGGTTTGGCCAACTAGATTGGTTTTTCTTGCAATGGGAGAAGTGCTTAGCTTTGGGTTCAATCTCGCGGTGTCCTTTCCCAGTGACAGTAGGGGCAGCAAAGGACATATTGTATTGTTGCCATCGAGGATAACAAGATGGGGCTTTCATCATATTACTTGAGTTAATCCCACTACATCATGTCATCTTAGTTAATGCGTTACTATGTACTTATGAACTTAATACTCTAGCTGCAGGCAGGAGTTGGTCGATGTGTGGAGTAATAGTAGTAGATGCAGAATCGTTTCGGTCTACTTGACACGGACATGATGCCTATATTCATGATCATTGCCTTAGATATCGTAATAACTTTGCGCTTTTCTATCAAGTTCTCGGCAGTAAATTGTTCACCTACCGTAATATTTTCTATCTTGAGAGGAGCCTCTAGTGAAACCTATGCCCCCGGGTCTATTTTACATCATATTAGTTTCCCGTCAAGTTGCCAATTTCTGTCCCTGTTCCCTTACTTTGCAATCTTTTACTTTCTGTTCCATAAACCAAAAATACCAAAAATATTACTTTACCGTTTATCCATCTCTATCAGATCTCACTTTGCGAATAACCGTGAAGGGATTCACAACCCCTTCGTCGCGTTGGTTGCAATTTGGTGTTTGTTTGTGCAGGTATTCGGTGGCTTGTTGCATAGTCTCCTAGTGGACTGATACCTTGGTTCTCAAAATTGAGGGAAATACTTACGCTCATTTGCTGCATCACCCTTTCCTCTTCAAGGGAAAAACCAACACAAGCTCAAGAGGTAGCAAGAAGGATTTTTGGCGCCGTTGCCGGGGAGATCTACACCAAGCCAAGACATACCAAGTACCCATCATAAACTCTCATCTCTCGCATTACATTATTCGCCATTCGCCTCTCGTTTTCCTCTCCCCCAGTTCTAAAATGATTTTAAAAAAGATTCGCCTTTTCTTCACACTCCTTTTTGTTCATCTCTTTTTCCATGGCCGAATCTAGAAGAGCTTGGGGTTTCCTTCCAGGTTCAAGTACCTTGGATAACCCATCTGTTCTTTCTAAGCTTATAAATAATAATGCCATGGAAAAACTTAATGGGATAGTTGAGGAGGAATTAAATCTTGATGAAGATGATCAAGGAATTTTTTGTTATTTGCTTGATGAATCTTTGAGAGATGCTTGGGATCGATTGTTGAGGATTCGAGCCAGCTATGTGCCCCAATATCAAATTGAGGTTTGCTTAAAAAGCTTTTATTTTGGCCCCCCTTCTTTTAAGAAAGTTTTGGATTCTATTTTTGATAACGGTTTACTTGGAGGGGATGCCATCGATACTTATGAGAAGATGAAATCCATATTCGGGCTTCCCAAGGAAAAGGACGTTCAATCTTCCGCCATTATGAGTTTCTAACAAAACAAAATAATTAAAGAGATGGAGGCAAGTTTAGATGCAAATTTTCGCAATGTGCTTAATCTTTCTTATACGATCAATGGCCACGTGCTCTCACAAAATAGAAAGATAAATGCCATAGATAAGAGTTTTTCTCTTTTCTTCCACAATGCCAAAGATGATAATACTTAGATCTATTCGTGTTTTTATGCCTAGCTAGGGGCATTAAACAATAGCGCTTGTTCGAAGGAAACCCAATTTTATTTTTGTTCTTGCTTTTTAGGCCCTGTTTTGCTTTCAATAAATCATCTAGCCTCTGGTTAGATGTGGTTTGTGTTTTAATTAGTGTTTGTGCCAAGTAAGACCTTTGGGACAGCTTACAGTGATAGTTAATTTGATCCTCCTGAAAAACAGAAACTTTTGCGCCCAAGCGATTAGTTTTAATTTTTACCGAAAGTGCGATAAAATACTGATACTTTTTGCAGAGGATTCATAATGTTTTTTCTAGGAATACCCAATTTCTCAAAAAAATTGGAGTTACATAAGTATTTGAAATCTCCATATTGCTATAGACTGTTTTGTTTTTGACAGATTCTGTTTTTTGCGTGTTGTTTGCTTATTTTGATGCATCTATGGCTAGTATCGGGGGGTATGAACCATGGAAAAGTTGGAATACAGTAGCTATTACACCAATATAAATAAAGAACGAGTTCACAACAGTACCAAAAGTGGTGATTTATTTTCTTATACTAACGGAGCTTACGAGATTTTTTGTTGGAGTTTTGTGTTGTGAAGTTTTCAAGTTTTGGGTAAGGATTTGATGGACTATGGAATAAAGAGTGGCAAGAGCCTAAGGTTGGGGGTGCCCAAGGCACCCCAAGGTAATATCCATGGATGTCAAAAAGCCTAAGCTTGTGGATGCCCCGTGAAGGTATCCCCTCTTTCGTCTCCGTCTATCAGTAACTTTACTTGATGCTATATTTTTATTCACCACATGATATGTGTTTTGCTTGTAGCGTCTTGTATGATTTGAGTCTTTGCTTTTTTTAGTTTTCCACAATCTTCCTTGTTGTACACACCTTTTGAGAGACACACGCATGAATCATGATTTATTAGAATGCTCTATGTGCTTCACTTATATCTTTTGAGCTAGGCAAAATTTGCTCTAGTTCTTCACTTATATCTTTTTAGAGCACGGCGGTGGTTTTATTTTATAGAAATTGATGAACTCTCGTACTTCACTTATATTATTTTGAGAGTCTCTAAATAGCATGGTAATTTTCTTTGGTTATAAAATTAGTCCTAATATGATAGGCATCCAAGAGAGATATAATAAAACTTTCATATAAAGTGCATTGAATACTATGACAAGTTTGATTCCTTATGATTGTTTTGAGATATCAAGATGGTGATATTAAAGTCATGCTAGTAAGTAGTTGTGAATTTGAAAAATACTTGTGTTAAATTTTGTGAGTCCCGTGGCATGCACGTATGGTGAACCGTTATGTGATAAAGTTGAAGCATGATTTATTCATTGATTGTCTTCCTTATGAGTGGTGGTCGGGGACGAGCGATGGTATTTTCCTACCAATCTATCCCCTAGGGGCATGTGCGTAGTACTTTGTTTCGATGACTAATAGATTTTTGCAACAAGTATGTGAGTTCTTTATGACTAATGTTGAGTCCATGGATTATACACACTCTCACCTTTCTGCCATTGCTAGCCTCTCTAGTACCGTGCAACTTTCGCCGGTACCATAAACCCACCACATATCCTTCCTCAAAACAGCCATCATACCTACCTATTATGACATTTCCATAGCCATTCTGAGATATATTGCCATGCAACTTTCCACCGTTCCGTTTATAATGACACGCTCCATCATTGTCATATTGCTTTGCATGATCATGTAGTTGACATCGTATTTGTTGCAAAGCCACCGTTCATCATTTCTTATACATGTCGCTCTTGATTCATTGCACATCGCGGTACACCGCCGGAGGCATTCACATAGAGTTATATTTTGTTCTAAGTATCGAGTTGTAAGTAAATAGAAGTGTGATGATCTTCATTATTAGAGCATTGTCCCATGTGAGGAAAGGATGACGGAGACTATGATTCCCCCACTAGTCGGGATGAGGCTCCGAACGAAAAATAATAAATAATAAAAGAGGACAAAAAAATGAGAGGATGCCCAAATAAAAAAATGAGAGAAAAACAGAGAAGGGACAATGTTACTACCCTTTTTACCACACTTGTGCTTCAAAGTAGCACCATGATCTTCATGATAGAGAGTCTCCTATGATATCACTTTCAATTACTAGTGGATATTTTTCATTATAGAACTTGGTTTGTATATTCCAATGATGGGCCTCCTCAAATTGCCCTGGTCTTCGTGAGCAAGCGAGTTGGATGCACACCCACTTAGTTTCTTTTTGAGCTTTCATAAACTTATAGCTCTAGTGCATCCATGGCATGGCGATCCCTACTCACTCACATTGATATCTATTAATGGGCATCTCGATAGCCTGTTGATATGCCTAGTTGATATGAGACTATCTCCTTCTTTTTGTCTTCTCCACAACCACCGTCTGTTCCACCTATAGTGCTATATCCATGGCTCACGCTCATGTATTGCGTGAAAGTTGAAAATGTTTGAGAACATCAAAAGTATGAAACAATTGCTTGGCTTGTCATCGGGGTTGTGCATGATTTAAATATTTTGTGTGATGAAGATGGAGCATAGCCATACTATATGATTTTGTAGGGCTAAGCTTTCTTTGGCCATGTTATTTTGATAAGACATAGTTATTTTGTTAGTTTGCTTGAAGTATTATTGTTTTTATGTCAATGTTAAACTTTTTTTTGAATCTTACGGATCCGAACATTCATGCCATAATAAAGAGAATTACATGGATAAATATGTTAGGTAGCATTCCAAATCAAAAATTCTGTTTTTATCATTTACCTACTCGAGGACGAGCAGGAATTAAGCTTGGGGATGCTTGATACGTCTCCAGTGTATCTATAATTTTTTATTGTTCCATGCTATTATATTATCTGTTTTGGTTGTTTTATATGCATTGATATGCTATTTTATATGATTTTTGGGACTAACCTATTAACCTAGAACCCAGTGCCAGTTTCTGTTTTTTCCTTGTTTTAGTGTTTCGCAGAAAAGGAATACCAAACAGAGTCCAAACGGAATAAAACTTTCGCCATGATTTTTTTGGACCAGAAGACACCCAGAGACTTGGAGTACAAGTCAGAGGAGCCTTGAGGTGTCCACAAGGGTGGAGGGCACGCCTCCCGACCTTGTGGGCCCCTCATAGCCCCCCTGACCTAATTCTTTTGCCTATATATACTATTATACCCCAAAAACATGCAGGGGAGCCACGGAACCACTTTTCCACCGCCGCAACCTTCTGTACCCATGAGATCCCATCTTGGGGCCTTTTTTGGCGTCCTGCCGGAGGGGGAATCGATCACGGAGGGCTTCTACATCAACACCATTGCCTCTCCGATGAAGCGTGCGAAGTTTACTTCAGACCTACGGGTCCACAGCTAGTAGCTAGATGGCTTCTTCTCTCTCTTTGATCCTCAATACTGTTTACGCTCAAAAATGGCATGATCGCAAAGAGTGACTTGAGTCTATAACGGGATGAGGTTAAAACTATGAGTTCATGCCACCATTTGATGATCCTCTTCAACATGATTGAAATAAATATGAAGATGGACCAAAACGGAGCTCAAGTGCAAAAGATATGACAATTTTGGAGATACCCGTGTTGACATCAGATTAGAAAATAGCATGAAACCTAATTAAGATGACCCCGAATGAAAAAAAGTCTTCAGCATAAAAGTTCTTCGTCTCGTCGAAACAGACAATTTTGATATAAAAAATTGTCTTAATCCGAGGTCGTATGCAAAAGTTACAGCCAAAACTATGCGCTGCAACACTGCATGGCCGGATCATCCGGACCGGGGTCCAGATCATCCTGCCGAGGGCCGAAAAATTGAACCAAACAACATAAGCTAAAGGTTGAAGCCGGATGAACTGGGTCAAGTCCCGGATGATCTGGGTAAAGGCCGGACAATCCGGAAAATTATCCGGACGTCCGGGCAAGTGTTTTTGCTGCAGACTTTAGAAAACGGACCGATACAATCTCAAGATGACCTCAAATCGAAAAGTGTTCAACAGAAAAATTGTGCGTCTCGTCGAAACGGTTGATTTTGATATAAAAATCATCTTAATACGAGTTCGTATGAAAACGTTACAACCCGATTAGTGGACTGCTGTCAGAAATCTGGGCTTGGCCGGATCATCCGGGCCTAGGGCCGGACATCCAGGCCGGAGGTCATGAGAAGTCCGAATTTGGTTAGATTTTGATGATTTAGACGGCAATGAAAGTCTTTTTCTTGTACGGGAAGTCCATCTGCCTCTTATATAGATAAAAGGTGACGGTCGATTGAACAACACACAATTGAACAAACACATCTACCTCTTTTACCTTTACTTTTATCTCTCTCCCTTGTTCTTCTTCTTCCTCGTTCTTCGTTCGTTCTTATTTTGTAGGGCGGCAAACCTCGAGGCCCTAGGGGCAGTCAGGCCGACCTAGGGCAGCCCATAGCCGCTGCGCGCCCTGACGGGGTCCCTCCCGGGCGTGTGGGGTCTCGGGTCTTCAAAAGTGCCCGCCGGATTGTCTTGCGTACCGCGCTTCCGGCGGGTCTCCTTCGACGTGAGCTGCGGTGCATCACCCCCGGCACTGAGGATACACTGTGACGTGTTCGTGTGCGAACACACTTTTTGGCGACTTCGCTGGGAAACACGTCACCGTGTATCCTCGACGCCGGGGGTGATGCACCGCATCTCACGTTGAAGGAGACCCACCGAAAGCTCGGTAAGAAAGACAATCCGGCGGGTGCTTTTGAAGACCCGAAACCCCACACGCCCGGGAGGGACCCCGTCAGGGCGTGCAGCGGCTATGGGTTGCCCTAGGTCGGCCTGACCGCCCCTACGGCCTCAAGGTTCGCCGCCCTGCAAAAGAAGAACGAACGAAGAACGAGGAAGAAGAAGAACAAGGGAGAGAGATAAAAGTAAAGGTAAAAGTGGTAGATGTGTTTGTTCGATTGTGTGTTGTTCAATCCGCCGTCACCTTCTATCTATATAAGAGGCGTATGGACTTCCCGTACAAGAAATGGACTTGCCTTGCCATCCAAATCATCAAAGTCTAACCAAATTCGGACTTCCCACGACCTTCGGCCCGGATGTCCGGCTCTAAGCCCGGATGATCCGGCCAAGCCCAGATTTCTGACAGTAGTCCACTAATTGGGATGTAATTTTTTCATACGAACTCGGATTAAGATGATTTTTATACCAAAATCAACCGTATTCACGAGACACACAACTTTGCTGTTGGACACTTTTCTATTCGAGGTAATCTTGACGGTGTTTCGGGCCGTTTTCTATAGTCTGCAGCAGAAAAACTTATCCGGACGTCCGAACGATTTTCAGGATTGTTCGGCCTTTAACTAGATCATCCGGGACTTGACCCAGATCATCCAGCTTCAACTTTTAGCTTTTGTTGTTTGGTTCAATTTTTCGGCCCCCGGCCGGATGATCTAGACCCCGGTCAGGATGATCCGGCCATGTAGTGTTGCAGCACAGAGTTTTGGCTGTAACTTTTGCATATGACCTCAGATTAAGACGATTTTTATATCAAAACCGTCCATTTTGACAAGACGAAGAAATTTTCTATTGTAGACTTTATCATCCGAGGTCATATTAATTAGGTTTCATGCTATTCTCTAATCTGATGTCAACACGGGTATCTCCGAAATTGTCATATATTTTGCACTTGAGCTCCGTTTTGGTCCATCTTCATATTTATTTCGATCATCTTGAAGAGGGCCATCAAATGGTGACATGAACTCATAATTTTAACTTCATCCCATTATAGACTCAAGTCACTCTTTGTGATCACGCCATTTTTGAGTGCCAAAACATGCCCCCCTGTTTTTCGGCAAAGGTAGCGTGCCGAAAAATAACTTGTATCGTGTTGGTTCTAAGGACGATGTCAACACTCCATCGAACACTTTGCATGTGCTTAGGGTGATAAATATATATCAGCCATTATTTGTTTGAATCCTTGATGCAAATTTGTGTGAAATCTTTTCAACTTCATTAACAATCGATGATAAAGTTTCATAGATATGTATCTCAAGGTCATCCTCTGAACCATATTGTTCACCCTTTTGTTAGGACTTTGCAGATAATCAAAAATAAACTTTCTCCAATCCTCACTTTTACCTGCATAAAAAAATTAGTGGCCGAAGCGATGGACTTCGGTTCGGCCTTACCTATGTTGACGAGACTAAGCATCGGCTATTGATAGAAATGGAACACACCATGATTAACATAGTAGTTGGATGCTTGCTATGCCAACTCTTTCGAATTGTCATGTCTAGAAATATGAACAATTTTAAGGCAACCCAAGGTAAATATTTCATCTAGACATACCTCAAGATAAACTATAAGTGATTCATCAAATCATTGATAACCCTTGGATATTTGTTGCACTACTCATAATGAATCACCGAAAGCCTCAATCTGTATAACACCTAAAAGCTCCAAACCGAATAAAATTTCATATTCGGCTTGTTTCTCTCTCCAATTTGAACTAAGGATGATGTTAGGGTACTACACCGGCCATGCTTTTACATATTTTTAGGGCGATAGATAAATATCGGCCATTACCATGAGGTCCATGTAGAATTCACCCACCAAACTATGTATAGCTGAAATAAAAAAATGAAATAGCAATAAAATATTTCAGCCCCTTTGTATTAGCAATAAAAATGTAACTAACCAAATGTATAGTAATTTGGTAATACCCCCTCATGATATAGAAAATTATATTGCATCCATGGATCAAAATAAAACCATGGAGGGTAATTGATCATACCTAGGGATGAATTCCATGGCAAAGGTATCAATGGCAAGGTTGAAGAAAATGGATGATGTGCTAACCGAAGATTCTGATATTGTGATGCGCACCTTTGGCTTAATTGTTTGTTGCTTTCATCCTTTTCCTTCTTCACTTTTATTGTACTTGTTGCAATAGAATCATGCACGTCATTTTTGTTTTGATTGATCTTCTTGGGAACCCATGCCATGTTCTTCTTTCTCAGCTCTTGTGCACTTACATTTTGTAATTCCTTCTTTTTCCAATACGATAAGACGAGTGGGCACCTCGGCTGTGATCCTCTTTCAACCAATGGCAACTATTTTTGGGCCTTGTGCACCCTCGACTTCTTTTCTTCAGATTTGGCACTCTGATTTTTATCAATTGATTGCTTCACTTCTTTGCCTTTTGTAGCTAATATCAACACTTTAATTGGCTCTTTGTTATTTGAAATCAAATCTAAAGTAGCACACTTACAACCATCTCTTTTCACGCGGTAAACTCGCTCTACCACCTCTCTCTTCTTCCTTGAGCTTTGGACCGATTCCTTATGATTGAAACGGTCTTTGACGCGTGATTGTTCAAATGTTGATCTTCTTGGAGCTGCATAGTATTGGTGAGATGGTCTAATATAAGATGGAGAATGTGACCTTGTATCATACCTATCCCATGATGAATATGGATTTAAATGAGCATAGGGAGGCATCCACGACACTGGCATTGGCGGACCAAAATAAGGATATGAATATGTTGCATTGAAATTCTCACTTTGCCAATACCGATCCTCATATTTGCGCCTTGGGGGTGATCTTGGTTTCTTTGCATGATTTGGCTGATAAGCATTCTTCTCTTCACTCTTTTTTTGATATTTATCCAATAGTTCAGCGAAGGTGATTTTTGATCTCTTACACTTGCGCTTATTTTGGTCTTTGTTTACTTTTGGTTGGCTTTGATCGAACATTGGATTTGCTTGCTGCCCCCCCCCCCAGTCCTTGGCATCTCCATTGTTACTTCAATAGAACTCATGCCTTCAATAATATTTTCATTGTGCTCTTGAACAACTTCTTTACTTGAAAGCTTGATTTCATCACCTGCAACTTTTACCTTCTCTTTAAATGGGTCGGCTTGAAGCAGCCGATGCAAAAACTTTTTGCCATCGGGACCAAAAGGAATATACTAGTCATCTCTTTGTGTTTCAACAAATTTCAATCGCCCTTTTTCAATGGCCGATTTAACTATTTGACGAAACATCTTGCAATCCTCAAAATTATGCTTGAACGAATCATGCAACTTACAATACATTCGTCCATGTATAGATGGCTTGACATTGTGATCAAGAATTCTAATGTAATTATTTTTCACCAACAACTCAAATATTTGATCACACATGTTTGAATCGAAGGTAAACCTTTTATTTTTTCTAGTCGATCTTATTGTGAAAACGGCTTTATAGGTAAGCAAACGAATGGTTCAGATTTTGAATATCCCCATTCGGCTATGCATTTTCTTTTGCATTCTTTTCCGATATTATTGGATAAGATATTATACTAGCATCGGTTTTATCAAAAGAATTTACTCTTGGCTTTAAATTTTTGAAACGAAAATAGTTAGAACATACATGTCTCAATTGAGACCAAGTGTAAGTCAAGTAAGGAATAAACAAAGCAATCCACTTAGATAAAAGTTTTAAGTAAAGCAATGGGGAAGCCTTTGGCTGCAATAATAAGTCACTATCGGTCTTTATGAATGGCACAATAGGTTGACCGATATACTTTGTAACAATTTTGTTGCTAACAAGTAAATTACCCTTCATCATTGGTCTTTCCAAATTACTTATAAGATTTTCCCTAATAGATGCATCAACAATAACGTTGTGACCAAAACTGAAAATAGGTAAATCACTTGGTAGACATACCTCTTCATACACGTTGGGAGAGCATGATGGTTGTATCACTTGAATAATACCATGTTCCACTTTTGAATAACTCTCCAATGCCTTGGCATCCTCTTTTTCTTTGATAGATTCGGTACACATATGTCACATCCCTAGCTAGTCATTGCTTGTCCTTGCATCAATCATCTTGTATCATGTTTAAATTCATGAAAGTTGAATTGGGGAAAGTGGAAAGCCTCAGAAATCATTTCAAAAAAATGACCAACATTGAAAATTGCTTCAAATAACCCAAGAAAATGTTCCTGTTAAGCTATAAAAAATATTGGCAAGAGGTAAAATTCAAACCAATATTTTTGGAGTCACAGAAATATTTATTTTGGGCATTTGAGTTAATCCAATAATTATTTGCATTGGATTTATATATGTGATATATTAACTATATGTCCAAAAATTGTGAAAATTGTTGAGGGGCTTTGGAATAATCCATTTAGTCCATGCAAAAATTGTCGGAAGCAGAAAAATTAGTTTGGTTCAAAAACAAAATTAAAACAAATGTCAGAAATAGAAAACAGAAACAAAATTAGGAAGAGAGAGAATACCTGGCCAGCCCATTACTGTAGCAGCCCAGCCCACTGGAGATGCCAGTCATCCCCTACCTCACGCCAGTAGGCAGGGGCGCGTGGCCTCCGTACGCCGGTGCACGCGCGGCCACCTCCTGCTTGCCGCTTCGCCCTGGTCTCTCCGGGTGGCGCCATGGACCACCCCAGGCCTCTCACTCTCTCCCATGCCTTCTCCCCCCCTCTGGCTCCCTCTCTCCCCCACCGAGCGGAGCTCGTCGCCGCCGCTCGCTGCTGCCGCAGCCACTGCCTCCCCCTCGCAGCTCCCACGTGCCCACGAGCTTCGCCTCGACTTCCTCATCCTCTCCACCAAGCCATGGAGCTACGAACGCGCCACAACGTCGCCAGCATCGCCGTTTCCATCGCCGGCCACCGTGGATCCTCGCTGTCGATTCAAGAGCTACCGGACGTCCCCGAGCGCGCTAACCATCCCTGCAGCTCCGCGATGAGCCGCTGACTCGATTCCCCCTTGCCTCATCGTCCCTAGCATCATGTAGTTGCCGTACCCATGAGCTCCGAAGCTCGCCACCGTCAGGCCTCATCGCCGCCATAGACAGAGCTAGCAAAGCTCGCGTCCGAGCTTGTCTTCGTGATCAGCACGCTCCCAAGAGCCGAACACACACACTCGCTCGTCCTGAGGTGCGCCGTAGCGCCTAACCCGCTAACGCCGAACGCCGAACGCCACCACGAGCTTAACTCCGGCAAGCTCACTCCACCCCAGCTCCTCCCGCATTCCCTACCAGATGCGCGCGAGCCCCAGCTACGCGTAGGACCAAACCGTGGCCGATTTGGTCGACCGTGGGTAAATCCCGAGCCCCTCCGCCGTCTCGGGCTTCGCCGGCGACAAGCCGCGGGTCAACTCCGGCGAGTTGACCCGGGGGTTTGACCCTGATTGACCAGGGTTTGACCACCCTGGGTCACTGACGCGTGGGGCCAGCCCTGCTAATTAACCTAGGTTAGTGTTAATTTATTTAGTTAGTTTAATTAACCACTGACATGTGGGTCCCACACGTCAGGATTGACCTGGACCGAGCCGTTGACCTGCTGACGTCACTGTGAGGTCATGCTAACGCAATAATTCCTTTCTGGAATTTAAATAAATATTAAGTGATTTATTATTTTCAGAAAATGCCCAAAACTTAAAAAAAATCATAGAAATTCAACCGTAACTCCAAATGAAATAATTTATATATGAAAGATTATCAGAAAAATCTAATCTATCCATTTAAGCTACTTTCATGCATGTTCAACTAACTTATACCCCCTGTATAAGTGAAAACATGATAATGGCATTTTAAATACCCCTTATGGAGTTTGCATATGAACCCTTGGTTCATATGGACTTCATTTAAATTGTTGCTAGATGCATTAGTACAAATCACAACATATTGAAATGTCATGATCATGCATCATATTGTGCATTGCATTGATTATATTCTCTCTGTGTTTGCCGGTGATTGTTCATTGGGGATGAATTGGGTCATGTTTGTCATGCCTACTACTGCTTAGAGTTGAGTCAGGTTTGGTTCATTGGGGATGAATTGGAATGTGGTGAACATGTCCTACTATTGAGAGCTAAGTGTGTGAACACGATTTGGTAAAGGTAGCAGTGAGAGGCCATGTAGGAGTACATGGTGGGTTGTCTCATTGCAGCCGTTCTTAGCAACTGAGTTCTGTGTTTGTGATCCATGAACAGTTACTACCACACATTGGGTTCCGGTAACTCGACCCCTCTCGACTTATTAATCCACTCGATCTCTGTCCAAGAGTTGCAACTAGTTTCTGGTGTTTGTAAGTAGTGTTAGTAGTCTACCAAGTGGCACCCGGTACAGGTGGGCTTGGGACAGACTAGGCACAGTGGCCCGGTGTACCAAGTGGCACCCGGATGGTGGGCTTGGGAACCCTGTACACATCATTTGGGGCCGTGAGCGACACCCCGGCCGGATCTCCTTGCGGATGGAACCCAAATAGGCGATAAACCTGGACGAAAGACTTGTGTGATTAGTCAGGTCATGGCCGACTCCCTCACCAAGCTTCCGCTTGAAGGTTGCCGAGATACATGACGTGTACATGGTGGTAAGTGGCGAGAGCGTGTGTGAAGAAGTACACCCCTGCAGGGTTATCATTATCTATTCGAATAGCCGGATTCCTCGGATATGGAAACTTGGACCCCTTGCATAGTTCGTAGACAAGTGAAAGTGGATACTCTAAAATGCGCAAGATAAGTGTGAGTGCTATGGATGGCGTTCTCGCAGGGAGGCGGGAGCGGATCCATAGTGGAGTATTGATATGGTGAATATGTGGACTCGTGTGCGCCACCTCAAGGAGTTACTTGCAGTCGTAGTTCAGGATAGCCACTGAGTCAAAGCTGGCTTGCTGCTGTTAAACTCCACCACCCCCCCTTTGTTGATACTAATGCATATGTAGCTAGTTCTGATGTAAGTCTTGCTGGGTACATTTGTACTCACGTTTGCTTAATTTATGTTTTTGCAGAGAGACTTCAGTCTTGCTAGTAGTTCCATGTGGACTTCGACGTTTAGCTTGTTACCTCAGCTACAATCTTGTACCCTTGGGAGGGTCTTGTAGATAGTCAGGCTTTTGAGCCTTCTTCATTTGTAGTTGTCTGTACTCAGACAAGTTAAGCTTCCGCATGTGCTTGTTGCTTGTATGCTCTGCATGTTGGGGTCATGAGACCCATGTTTGTAATTCTCGCTCCTCGGAGCCTAATGAATAAATACTTGAGTTGTAGAGTTATGTTGTGATGCCATGTTGTATTTACACATATCGAGCATATTGTGTGTATGATTGAAATGCCTGGTATGTGTGGGATCCGACAACCTAGTTGTTTATCCTTGGTAGCCTCTCTTATGGGGAAATGTAGTCTTGTGCTTCCATGAGCCATAGTAGTCTGCTACATCCCGGTTCACCGGAGTCCTGCTAGCCCAGCACTACCCGAAACACTTGACTGGCCAGCATGTGATTCACTTCATTCCTATGTATGTCCCTTCGGGGAAATGTCACGCGGTGACATCCGGAGTCCTGCCTAGCCTGCTACAGCCCGGTTCACCGGAGTCCTGTTAGCCCAGTGCTACAGCCCAGATTCGCACGCTGCTGACCGACATGCTCGATGTTGATTCATGTATGCCTGTCCCCGTAAGTTAGTGCCACTTTGGGTTCACGACTAGTCATGTCGGCCCGGGTTCTCTGTCATATGGATGCTAGCGACACTATCATATACGTGAGACAAAAGGCGCAAACGGTCCCGGGCCATGGTAAGGCGACACCCGTGGGAATACCGTGCGTGAGGCCGCAAAGTGATATGAGGTGTTACAGGCTAGATCGGTGTGACTTAGAATCGGGGTCCTGACAACATACTATTTGATTCGGCTTTTTCAATAACCTAATTTTCTTTGTTACCTGAATCAATACTTTTCTCTTTTTGAATTTGCAAGGCTTCTAGCTCTTGTCTTATTTTAGCCCACATCTCAGTTTGGCGAGCTTTTAACCTTTTCATCTCAATTTCCATCCACTCCTCATGAGATCGCCCCCAATACTTTGAGACTTTTCCGGCAATGAGGTGCCAAAACTTTGCAATTGTTTAAGGGGTGCACTAGATGGTACAACACTGGATGAATGCATCATTTGCACAACTCTAGCTTTTACTGCAGAAAAATCATGAGGCTTCCCGCCTTCTATTAGTTCCTTTCGAATGGAGTTGCACAAATCCCAAGGGAATGCAAGCTTGTTCTCAACTACCCAGTCTGGATATGGTTGCCCCCAATGCTTTTAGACTCTTTCGGAAATGAAATGTTGCCGAAATTCTGTAATTGTGTTGGGGGAACATGATATGCCATCGTAGTAGGTGAAGGCATTTGTGCTCCTGTAAAATTTTCACTTATTCGGCCATGACCATGAAGGTGCGGAGCCGAATTATGGACATCAACAATTGCATATGGTGCCAAAAAATTAGTAGCATGAGGTGTAGCATATGATGTTTGAGGGTAATTGGCCGAACAACTAGTAGTAGCATGGCCAATTCCCCTATCCAGCGGCACGTTCGGATTAACATACTGGAAGTTATTTGCCGATGAATAAAAAGTTGAAACACTTTGTTGCATACTATTGGAAATTCCTAAATGGGGTGTCTCAACATGATTAACCGAACTCATCATGTTGTTCATGGGCATATAGATTTGTGGGGTTGCGGATGCATGGAAGTTGGGATACATATGTTGCATGTTGCTAAAATTATATGAAGTTGAAGCATGAAGATTATTCTGAATCGGCTGTTGCACATAATTAGATGCATGATTGATAAAACTAGGGCTAGCCGATACAATATGCTCATTAGACGATCTAGCAACAACATATGCATTATTTGCATCTACATAAGTGAATTGGGTATTGATGTTACCTTTGTCGATTGCAAACCCTAGATGACGGTCTCTTCGTAGCAAGAAAGAGCCGGAGACCGTTCAAAGCTTCGGTCCCGAGTGGAGTCACCAAAAGTTTGTTCGCACATGAACACATCATCGTGTACCCTCGACGCCGGGGGTGATGCACCACAACTCACGTCGAAAGAGACCCGCCGGAAGTGCGGTACGCAAGACAATCCGGCGGGCGCTTTCGAAGATCCAAAACTCCACACACCTGGGAGGGACCCTGTCATGGCGCGCAGCGGCTATAGGCTGCCCTAGGTCGGCCTGACCGCCCCTAGGGCCTCAAGGTTCGCCCCCCTGCAAAAGAAGAACGAACAAAGAATGAGGAAGAAGAAGAACATGGGAGAGAGATAACAGTAAAGGTAAAAGTGGTAGACGTGTTTGTTCGATTGTGTGTTGTTCAATCGGTCGTCACCTTCTATCTATATAAGAGGCGGATGGACTTTTGGTACAAGAAAAGGACTTGCCTTGCCGTCCAAATCATCAAAGTCTAACCAAATTTGGACTTCTCACGACCTCCGGTCCGGATGTCCGGCTCTAGGCCCGGATGATCAGGCTAAGCCCAAATTTCTGACAGCAGTCCATTAATCGGGTTGTAAATTTTTCATACGAACTCGTATTAAGATGATTTTTATATCAAAATACACTGTTTCGACGAGATGCACAACTTTTCGGTTGAACACTTTTCGATTCGAGGTCATCTTGATGGTGTTCCTGTCCGTTTTCTAAAGTATGCAGCAGAAAAACTTGTCCGGGCGTCAGGACGATTTTTTAGATTGTCCGGCCTTTACCCAGATCATCCGGGACTTGATCCAGATCATCCGGCTTCAACTTTTAGCTTCTGTTGTTTGGTTCAATTTTTCGGCCCCCGCCAGATGATGTGGACCCCAGTCCGGATGATCCAGCCATGCAGTGTTGCATCGCATAGTTTTGGTTGTAACTTTTGCATACGACTTAAGATTAAGACGTTTTTATATCAAAATCATCCATTTCGACGAGGCGAAGAACTTTTCTGTTGAAGACCTTTTCATCCGAGGTCATCTTAATTAGGTTTCATGCTATTTTCTAATCTGATGTCAACACGGGAATCTCCGAAATTGTCATATCTTTTGCACTTGAGCTCCGTTTTGGTCCATCTTCATATTTATTTCGATCATCTTGAAGAGGGCCATAAAATGGTGACATGAACTCATAGTTTTAACCTCATCCCATTATAGACTCAAGTCACTCTTTGCGAGCATGCCATTTTTGAGCGTCAACAAATACAACGTTCTCCTCGATGTTCTTGGAGAACTATTCGATGTAATACTCTTTTGCGGTGTGTTTGACGAGGTCCGATGAATTGTGGATTTATGATCAGCTTATCTATGAATATTATTTGAATCTCATCTAAATTTTTATATGCATGATTTGATATCTTTGCAAGTCTCTTCAAACTATTGATTTGGTTTGGCCAACTAGATTGATTTTTCTTGCAATGGGAGAAGTGCTTAGCTTTGGGTTCAATCTTGCGGTGTCCTTTCCCAGTGACAGTAGGGGCAGCAAGGCACGTATTGCATTGTTTCCATCGAGGACAACAAGATGGGGTTTTCATCATATTGCTTGAGTTAATCCCGCTACATCATGTCATCTTACTTAATGCGTTACTCTGTTCTTATGAACTTAATACTCTAGATGTAGGCAGGAGTCGGTCGATGCGTGGAGTAATAGTAGTAGATGCAGAATCATTTCGGTCTACTTGACACGAACGTGATGCCTATATTCATGATCATTGCCTTAGATATTGTCATAACTTTGCGCTTTTCTATCAATTGCTCGGCAGTAATTTGTTCACCCACCATAATATTTTCTATCTTGAGAGAAGCCTTTAGTGAAACCTATGGCCCCCAGGTCTATTTTACATCATATTAGTTTCCCGTCAACTTGCCAATTTCTGTCGCCGTGCCCTTACTTTGCAATCTTTTACTTTCCGTTACATAAATAAAAAATATCAAAAATATTACTTTACCATTTATCCATCTCTATCAGATCTCACTTTGCGAATAACCATGAAGGGATTGACAACTCCTTTGTCGCGTTGGTTGCAAGTTGGTGTTTGTTTGTGCGGGTATTCGGTGGATTGTTCCGTAGTCTCCTACTGGATTGATACCTTGGTTCTCAAAACTGAGGGAAATACTTACGCTCCTTTGTTGCATCACCCTTTCCTCTTTAAGGGAAAAACCAAGGCAAGATCAAGAGGTAGCAACCAGCCGCAGTCAAATTCGATTCAACTAAAGTTGGAGAAATAGACACCCGCCAGCCACCTTTATGAAAACTAGTTGCATGTCTGTCGGTGGAACCGGTCTCAGGAATGTGGTCATGTAAGGTTGGTTCGGGCCGCTTGATCCAACAATACCGCCGAAACAAAATAAGACATTGGTGGTAAGCAGTATGACAATCACCGCCCACAACTCTTTGTGTTCTACTCATGCATATCATCTACGCATAGACCTGGCTCGGATGCCACTGTTTGGGAATGTGGCATGCAATTTCAAAATTTCCTACGCTCACACAAGATCTATCTAGGAGATGCATAGCAACGAGTGGGGGAGAGTGTGTCTACGTACCCTCATAGACCGAAAGCGGAAGCGTTTGACAACACGGTTGATGTAGTCGAACTTCTTCTCGTTCCGACAGATCAAACACCGAACGTACGGGACCTCCGAGTATGCAAATGTTCAGCTCGATAATGTCCTTTGAACTCTTGATCCAGCAAAGCGTCGAGGGAGAGTTTCGTCAGCACGACGGCGTGGAGACGGTGGTGGTGAAGTGATCCGCGCAGGGCTTCGCCTAAGCACTATGGCAATATGACCGGAGGTGTAAACTGTGGAGGGGGGCGCCGCACACGGATAACAGATGTTGTTGTGTGTTCTAACGGTTCCCCCTCTCATATATATAGGTTGGAGGGGAGGAGAGGCAGCCAAGGGGGCGCCCCAAGTAGGAGGAATCCTACTTGGGCGCCTCCTAATTCGGCCTCCCCCTTCCATATTCATCCGGACGGGGGAAGGAAGGAGGAGGGAGGAGATAAGGACGGAGGAGGCCGAATTGCTCCCCTTCCTTTCTCTCTTCCCCATTATTTTGGCCTACATGGGGCGCACCATCCCCCTAGGGGCTGGTCTGTCCCCTTCTTGGCCCATTAACCCCATGTAGTTGCCGAGGGGATGCCCGAAACCCCTTCCGGTGACGTGATATGTACCCGGTACCCCCGGAACACTTCCGGTGTCCAGATATCATCATCAAATATATGAATATTTACCTCTCGAACATTTCGACTCCTCGTCATGTCCGTGATCTCACCCGGGACTCCGAACAACATTCGGTCACCAAATCACATAACTCACATAATACAAAATCGTCACCGAACGTTAGGCGTGCGGACCCTACGGGTTCAAGAACTATGTAGACATGACCGAAACACCTCTCTGGTCAATAACCAACAGCGGAACCTGGATGCTCATATTGGTTCCCACATATTCTACGAAGATCTTTACTCGTCGTACCGTAATGACAACATACGTTATTCCCTTTGTCATCGGTATGTTACTTTCCCGAGATTCGATCGTTGGTATCTTCATACCTAGTTCAATCTCGTTACTGGCAAGTCTCTTTACTCATTCTGTAATACATCATCCCGTAACTAACTCATTAGTCACATTGCTTGCAAGGCTTATCACGATGTGTATTATCGAGAGGGCCTAGAGATACCTCTCCAATACTCGGAGTGACAAATCCTAATCTCGATCTATGGAAACCCAACAAACACCTTCGGAGATACCTATAGAGCATCCTTACAATCACCCAGATACGTTGTAACGTATGATAGCACACAAGGTATTCCTCCGGTATCCGGGAGTTGCATAATCTCATAGTTAAAGCAATATGTATATGACATGAAGAAAGCAATAGCAATAAAACTTAATGATCATTATGCTAAGCTAACAGACAGGTCTTCTCCATCACATCATTCTCCCAATGATGTGATCTCGTTCATCAAATGACAACACAGGTCCATGGTTAGGAAACTTAACCATCTTTGATTTATGAGCTAGTCTAATAGAGGCTTACTAGGGACACGGTGTTTTGTCCATGCATCCACACATGTATCAAGTTTCCAGTTAATACAATTCTAGCATGAATAATAAAAATTTATCATGATATAAGGAAATATAAAATAACAACTTTATTATTTCCCCTAGGTCATATTTCCTTCAGTATGTTCCGGTTCTTATATGATTATGGGTTATAATTTGATTGTTCTTATCATGGGTTATAAAACCGAAAACATTATTAATTATATGCATAAAATAAATGTGAAACTTCATTGTAATTTCATCTTTTCCAGTCCATGTAATCGGAAACAAAAAAATTATAAACACATTGATGCATAAGACAAGCGATGGTCTTGAGGCAGGAGGGTCAGAGGAGGGCGACGAGACCTAGTCTGTCTCCACTATGGTCTTCTCGTATGGCCCTATGGCGATATGACGTAAATTCAATGGTGAAAAATAATCAAAGTGGGTTCTCCCTAAATCCAATTGTCCAAACCAGAATATGAAACAAATTTAATTACAAAGTTCTACAAATTATAGATAACTGACAGACATTAGTACAAGATCATACCTGTTTGCTGATGGCAACTATAATCCAAAATCCAAAAGCTTAAATAACCTCAAAGTTGAAATACTGCATCCTTGCAGCTATATATCTCCACGGACAAATTGAATTCTTGCTAATAGAGAAGCCCAACGATTGGTGGTAAGCAACAAAAATGTCCGCAATATGGTTACTGCACTCATACTTTCTTTTTTATCGTATGCCCATAGTATTGTACAGTAACATGATGACCCACAAGTATAGGGGATCAATTGTAGCTATTTCCAACAAGTAAGAGTGTCGAACCCAATGAGGAGCAGAAGGAAATGACAAGTGGTTTCCAACAAGATAATGCCTGCAAGTGCTAAAATTGTAAGTAGCAGAGTAGTTTGATAGTAAGAAAATTTGTAATGAGCAAGTAACGATAGTAGTAACAAAAGTGCAGCAAGGTAGCCCAATCCTTTTGAGGAAAAGGACAGGCCAAAACGGTCTCTAATGATAAGCAAAGCGTTCTTGAGGGTACACGAGAATTTTATCTAGTCACTTTCACCATGTTGGTTCGATTTGTGTTTGCTACTTTGATAATTTGATATGTGGGTGGACTAGTGCTTAGGTGCTGTTCTTACTTGATCAAACCTCCTACTTAGGATTAACCCTCCCGCAAGCATCTGCAACTATGAGAAAAGTATTCAGAATAAATTCTAACCATAGCATTAAACTTTTGGATCCAATCGGTCCCTTACGGAATAATGCATAAACTGGGGTTTAAGCTTCTATCACTCTCACAACCCATCATCTAATTGCTACTCCACAATGCATTCCCTTAGGCCCAAATATGGTGAAGTGTCATGTAGTCGACGTTTACATGACACCACTAAGGGAATCACAACATACATACTATCAAAATATCGAACACATATCAAGTTCACATGATTACTTGCAACATGATTTCTCCCGTGACCTCAAGAACAAAAGTAACTACTCACAAATGATAATCATGCTCAAGATTAGATGGGTATTAAATAGCATATTGGATCTAAACATATAATCTTCCACCAAATAAACCATATAGTAATCAACTACAAGATGTAATCAACACTACTAGTCACCCACAAGCACCAATCTATAGTTCCGGTAGCAAGATTGAACACAAGAGATGAACTAGGGTTGAGATGAGATGGTGCTATTGAAGATGTTGATGGAGATTGCCCTCCCCAAGATCGGAGAGTTGTTGGTGATGATGATGACAATGATTTCCCCCTCTGGGAGGGAAGTTCCCCCGGCGGAATCGCTCCACCGAAGGGCAAAAGTGCTCCTGCCCAAGTTCCGCCTCGAGACGGCAGCGCTCCATCTCGAAAGTCCTCTCCTCATTTTTTCTAGGTCAAAATGACTTATATACCAGAAGATGGGCACCGGAGGTGGGCCTGGGTGAGCACAACCCACCAGGGCGTGCCTGGGCCCCCTGGCGTGCCTAGGTGGGTTGTGCCCACCTGGTGGGCCCCCTCTGGTAGTTATTTGCTCCAATATTCCTCATATATTTGATAAAAAATCTCAGAGAAGTTTCAACTTGTTTGGAGTTGTGAAGAATAGGTGGCCTAACGTAGCTTTTCCAGGTCCATATTTCCAGCTGCCGGAATTCTCCCTCTTTGTGTATACCTTGCATATTATGAGAGAAAAGGCATTCGAATTACTCCAAAAAGCTTCCTTGTCCAACGTCAACTCTTTAGCATGTTATACTTTAATGAGTTCTCACAATCATAAAAGATGTCCAAGATAATATATTTATATGTGAATACCTCTCTTTCTTTATTACTTCCTATTAATTACAACGATGACCAAAACTATGTTTTTCAACCCTCAACAACTTTTATTCATCATACTTTTTCTATGTGAGCTCATTACTCTCCATAAGATCCATATGATCTCTTTGTTTATGTTTATTCTTTCTCTTTTCTTTTATTCACTTAGGATCATGGAAAAATAATCAAGCCCTTGACTCAACACTAATCTTTATTATATAGCTCACAGACTCGATTACATAGAAGAATAATAAAGCAAAACTCAGAACTAGATCATACAAAAAACTTTTATTCTACTAGATCAAGATATTACCAAAAGGATCGAACTAAGAAAACGATAAAGATAAAAGTAATGGTGATACAATACCAGGGCACTCCCCCAAGCTTGGCAGTTGCCAAGTGGAGTGCCCATACCAGATACTAGATTAATTCTTCTTTGTTGGTGGAGACGGTGGTGATTTTGTTGATGGCGTAGGCTTGTCGTCCTTCTTCCAAGGCATAGGCTCACCATCATAGAAAGATGATCGAGTCTCCTGAAACCTCAAATCTGCAGCCAAACTCATCCTTTTGAATCTATATTCATACTCATAGTTTTGGTTTTGCAGGTCATAAATCTGGGCTTGGAGGTGCTCGATTTTCTCATGAAGCTTGAAGATGGCCTCCCCAATGTCCTTGATGTCCAGATTGTGGTTGTTGGTGAACTCCATGATCATTATGTGATTGGAATCAAGTCCATGCTCCACCATCTCCTGACACTTGTAAACTTCTTGCTCCAATGCCTCGAGCCTGGCCTCCGTGCATCCGGTCTTCCTTGGTCCCACAGCATCGCAGATGTGCAACAACCCCACACGCATCTCTATGGTTTGAGGGTGTTGCAGCACTTCTGCGAGATAGGGGTTGATGACCTTCTCGAAGAACTGGTCCTTAGGGGCACTTGAAGATGACATGACGACCTGGATCTGTCAGTAAACAGCTCGAAACAAAGACAGGAGATTTTTGCATGATACAGGAGTCAAAACCCCCGGGAGGTTATATAATGAATTTTTACCAACCAAAATAGGTGTCGTGTACAAAAACGGAGTCCGGAGAGCACACGAGGTAGGGGGCGTGCCCTCCACCCTCGTGGAGCCCTCGTGTCCTTCCCGGACTGCTGCTTATTTTTCTATTTTTCTAAATATTCCAAAACGAAGAAATATTGCCTTAAAACAGTTTTGGAGTCGATTTACTTACCGTACCACATACATGTTCCTTTTGGGAGTCTGAAACATTCCGGAAAGTGTCCCTTATGTATTCCTCCGGGGTTACGGTTTCAATAACATTGGTTTCAACATTTATGGGATTACCTGAGATATAGTGTTTGATTCTTTGACCATTCACCACCTTCACATTTGTGCCTTCGAAGCTGTTGATTTTTATGGCACCGGAATGGTAGACCTCCTCGATAACGTAAGGACCTTCCCATTTAGAGAGAAGTTTTCCTACGAAAAATCTTAAACGAGAGTTGTATAGCAATACATAATCACCTACATTAAACTCACGCTTTTGTATCCTTTTGTCATGCCATCTTTTAACATTTTCTTTAAACAACTTGGCATTTTCATAGGCTTGGGTTCTCCATTCATCAAGTCAGCTAATATCAAATAACCTCTTCTCACTAGCAAGTTTAAAATCATAATTAAGTTCTTTAATAGCCCAATAAGCTTTGTGTTCTAGTTCGAGAGGTAAGTGACATGCTTTTCCATAGACCATTTTATACGGAGACATACCCATAGGATTTTTATATGCAGTTCTATAGGCCCATAATGCATCATCAAGTTTCTTGGACCAATTCTTTCTAGACCTATTAATAGTGTTTCGCAAAATTAATTTGAGTTCTCTATTACTCAACTTGAGTTCTCTATTACTCAATTTTACTTGACCACTAGACTGAGGGTGATAAGGAGATGCAATTCTACGATTAATATCATATTTAGCAAGCATTTTACGGAAAGCACCATGAATAAAATGTGAACCACCATCAGTCATTAAATATCTAGTGACTCCAGATCTTGGAAAAATAACTTCTTTAAGCATTTTAATAGAAGTGTTATGATCAGCACTACTAGTTGGAATAGCTTCTACCCACTTAGTAACATAATCAACTGCAACTAAAATATGTGTATAACCATTAGAGGAAGGAAAAGGTCCCATATAGTCAAAGCCCCAAACATCAAATGGTTCAATAACAAGTGAATAATTCATAGGCATTTCTTGACGTCTACTAATATTACCAATTCTTTGACATTCATCACAAGATAAGACAAAGTTACGGGCATCCTTGAAGAGAGTAGGCCAATAAAAACCAGATTGCAGTACCTTATGTGCAGTCTTATCTCCAGCATGGTGTCCTCCATAAGCTTCGGAGTGACACTTGCGTAGGATCTGTTCCTGTTCATGCTCAGGTACACAACGCCTAATAACACCATCTACTCCTTCTTTATAAAGATGTGGGTCATCCCAAAAGTAATGCCTCAAATCATAGAAGAACTTTTTCTTTTGCTGGTATGTGAAACTAGGTGGTATAAACTTAGCAACAATGTAATTAGCATAATCAGCATACCATGGAGCAGTATGAGAAGCATTTATGACATTTAATTGCTCATCAGGAAAGCTATCATCAATAGGTAGTGGGTCATCAAGCACATTTTCTAACCTAGACAAGTTGTCTGCAATGGGGTTCTCAGCTCCTTTTATATCAACAATATGCAAATCAAATTCTTGTAGCAAGAGAACCCATCTAATAAGTCTAGGTTTAGCATATTATAAGATATTTAATAGCACCATGATTAGTGTGAATAGTTACTTTAGAATCAACAATATAAGGTCTAAACTTATCACAAGCAAATACAACTGCTAAGAATTCCTTTTCAGTAGTAGCATAATTTCTTTGAGCATTGTATAGAGTTTTATTGCATATTGAATAACATTTAGTTTCTTATCAACTCTTTATCCTAGAACAGCACCTACAGCATAATCACTAGCATCACACATAATTTCAAAGGGTAAATTCCAATCAGGTGGCTCAACAATAGGTGCAGAAATCAATGCTTTCTTAAGTATTTCAAATGCTTCTACACAATCATTATCAAAGACAAATGGTATATATTTTTGTAATAAATTAGTTAGAGGCCGAGAAATTTTTGAGAAGTCCTTAATGAACCTCCTATAAAAACCGGCATGACCAAGGAAACTTCTTATACCTTTGATGTCCTTGGGACATGGCATCTTTTCAATAGCATAAACCTTGGCTTTATCAACTTCAATACCTATTTCAGAAACTTTATGCCCCAAGACAATACCTTCATTAACCATAAAGTGGAACTTTTCCCAATTCAATACAAGATTAGTTTCTTCACATCTCCGCAAAACTCGATCAAGGTTGCTCAAGCAATCATCAAAAGAAGATCCATAGACGGAAAAGTCGTCCATGAAAACCTCAAAAATCTTTTCACAAAAGTCAGAGAATATAGCCATCATGCATCTTCGAAAGGTAGCAGGTGCATTACATAAACCAAAAGGCATACGTCTATAAGCAAAAGTACCAAAAGGGCATGTAAAAGTAGTCTTTGATTGATCTTGCTGACACAGGTATTTGAGAGAAACCATAATAACCATCTAGCTAGAAAGCAAAAATGTGTATGTTTAGATAATCTTTCTAGCATTTGATCGATAAAAGGTAAGGGGTAATGATCTTTTTTAGTAGCTTTATTAATTTGCGGAAATCAATTACCATCCTATAACCTGTAATAATTCTTTGAGGAATCAATTCATCTTTATCATTGGGAACAACAGTAATACCTCCCTTCTTAGGGACACAATGGACAGGGCTTGCCCACTGGCTATCATCGACGGGATAAATTATACCTGCCTCAAGGAGCTTTAGTATCTCCTTTCTTACCACTTCTTTCATTTTAGGATTCAGCCGACGTTGATGATCACGAACTGGTTTAGCATATTCTTCCAAATTAATTTTATGTTGACATAGAGTGGGACTAATGCCCTTAAGATCATCAAGAGTATACCCAATAGCAGCACGGTGCTTCTTCAGAGTTTTCAATAGTCTCCCTTCCTCATGCTCTGAAAGGTTAGCACTAATAATAACAGGGTATATCTTTTTCTCATCAAGATAAGCATATTTAAGATTATCAGGTAACGGTTTAAGCTCAAACACGGGATCACCCTTGGGTGGAGGAGGATCCCCTAGGATTTCAATAGGTAAATTGTTTTTCAGAATAGGTTCCTGTTTAAAGAATACTTCATCTAATTCCCTTCTTTCATTCATAAACATGTCATTTTCATGGTCTAGAAAATATTGTTCTAAAGGATCACTAGGAGGTACGGCAATAGAAGCAAGACCAATAATTTCATCCTTACTAGGCAATTCTTCTTCACGGTATTGTCTACTAAATTTAGAAAAATTAAATTCATGAGTCATATCATCTAAACCGATAGTAACAACATCTCTTTTGCAATCTATGGTAGCATTAACAGTATTTAAGAAGGGTCTACCAAATATAATGGGACAAAAGCTATCTTGTGGAGAACCAAGAACAAGAAAATCAGCAGGATATTTAGTTTTCCCACACAAGACTTCGACATCTCTAACAATTCCCATTGGTGAAATAGTATCTCTATTGGAAAGTTTAATCGTGACATCAGTATCTTCCATCTTAGCAGGTGCAATATCATGCATAACTTCTTTGTATAAGGAATAAGGTATTGCACTAGTACTAGCACCCATATCACATAAGCCATGATAACAATGATCTCCTATTTTAACAAAAATAATAGGCATGCCTACCACAGGTCTAGGTTTATCTTTATCACGAGGTTTAGCAATTCTAGTAGTTTCATCACAGAAATAAATAACATGCCCATCAATATTATCAGACAAGAGATCTTTAACGATAGCAATATTAGGTTCAACTTTAACTTGTTCAAGAGGTGTATATGTTTTAATATTGCTTTTACGAACCATAGTTGAAGCTTTAGCATGATCCTTTATCCTAACAGGGAAAGGTGGTTTCTCAACATAAGAAGTAGGAACAATAGGATCATTATAAGTGATAGTCTTTTCTTCAACTTTAATAGGTGTAGCTACTTTTACTTCTATGGGAGGATGATATTTAAACCACTTCTCCTTGGGGAGATCAACATAAGCAGCAAAAGATTCACAGAAAGAAGCTACTATCTCAGAGTGAAGTCCATATTTAGTGCTAAATTTACGAAATATATCGGTATCCATAAAAGATTTAACACAATCAAAACTAGGTGTCATACCTGACTCCTTACCATTGTCGAGGTCCCGATCTTCAGAGTTGTGTTTAATTCTTTCTAATAAATCCCATTTGAATTCAATAGTCTTCATCATAAAAGAGCCAGCACAAGAAGTATCAAGCATGGTGCAATTGTTACCAGAAAGCCAAGCATAAAAATTTTGAATAATCATTTCTCTTGAGAGCTCATGATTGGGGCATGAATATAACATTGATTTAAGCCTCCCCCAAGCTTAAGCGATGCTTTCTCCTTTGCGAGGCCAAAAATTATATATATATAATTGCGATCACAATGAACAAGATGCATAGGATAAAACTTCTGATGAAATTCCAATTTCAATCGTTTGTAATTCCAAGACCTCATATCATCACATAGCCTATACCATGTCGATGCATCTCCCCTCAAACATAAAGGGAAGACCTTCCTCTTAACAACATCTCCGGGTACACCTGCAAGCTTAAATAATTCACAAACTTCATCCACATATATTAGATGTTCATCAGGATGTTTTGTTCCATCTCCTAAAAAAGGATTAGCTAGCAGTTTTTCTATCAAACCCGAAGGAACTTCAAAGCAAGCATTTTCATTTTCAGTAGGTTCAGTAGGTTGAGGAGCAACTCTTTGCTCTACTGGTCGGGGTGAAGATACCCCGAACAAGCCCCTCAGAGGATTACTTTCCATGGTAACAAGTGACAGTAAATTTCAGCACACTATATAATTTTTTCCTTACCAAATTCCACCTACCAAAGGCGCTTCACTCCCCGGCAACGGCGCCAAAAAAGAGTCATGATGACCCACAAGTATAGGGGGTCTATCGTAGTGCTTTCGATAAGTAAGAGTGTCGAACCCAACAAGGAGCAGAAGGAAATGATAAGCGGTTTCCAGCAAGGTATTCTCTGCAAGTACTGAAATAAGTGGTAACAGATAGTTTTGTGATAAGATAATTTGTAACAAGCAACAAGTAACAAAAGTAAATAAGGTGCAGCAAGGTGGCCCAATCCTTTTTGTAGCAAAGGACAAGCCTGGACAAACTCTTATATGATGTAAAGCGCTCCCGTGGACACATGGGAATATCGTCAAGCTAGTTTTCATCACGTTCATATGATTCACGTTCGGTACTTTGATAATTTGGTATGTGGGTGGACCGGTGCTTGGGTGCTGCCCTTACTTGGACAAGCATCCCACTTATGATTAACCTCTATTGCAAGCATCCGCAACTACAACAAAAGTATTAAGGTAAACCTAACCATAGCATGAAACATATGGATCCAAATCAACTCCTTACGAAGCAACGTGTAAACTAGGGTTTAAGCTTCTGTCACTCTAGCAACTCATCATCTACTTATTACTTCCCAAAACCTTCCTCTAGGCCCACATAATGGTGAAGTGTCATGTAGTCGACGTTCACATAACACCACTAGAGGAGAGACAACATACATCTCATCAAAATATCGAACTAATACCAAATTCACATGACTACTAATAGCAAGACTTCTCCCATGTCCTCAGGAACAAAAGTAACTACTCACAAAGCATAAACATGTTCATAATCAGAGGGGTATTAATATGCATATAGGATCTGAACATATGATCTTCCACCAATTAAACCAACTAGCATCAACTACAAGGAGTAATTAACACTACTAGCAACCTACTAGCACCAATCCCGGACTTGGAGACAAGAACTGGATACAAGAGATGAACTAGGATTTTGAGATGAGATGGTGCTGATGAAGATGTTGATGGAGATTTCCCTCTCCTAATGAGAGGAGCATTGGTGATGACAATGGCGCCCCCTCCAGGAGGGAAGTTTACCCGGCAGAACAGCTCCGCCAGAGCCCTAGATTGGTTCTGCCAAGGTTCTGCCTCGTGGCGGCGGAGTTTTGTCCGAGAAGATGGCTTATGATTATTTCCCCATCGAAAGACTTCATATAGCAGAAGATGGCCACCGGAAGGCCACCAAGGGGCCCACGAGGTAGGGGGGCACGCCCCCTACCCTCGTGGGTAGGGTGTGCCCCCCCCCCTGGTGAAGTTCTTGCTCTTAGTATTTTTTATATATTTGGAAGACATCTTCCGTGAAGTTTCAGGACTTTTGGAGCTGTGCAGAATAGGTCTCTAATATTTGCTCCTTTTCCAGCCCAGAATCCCAGCTGCCGGCATTCTCCCTATTTATGGAAACCTTGTAAAATAGGCATAAGTATTGTGACATAATGTGTAATAACAGCCCATAATGCAATAAATATTGATATAAAAGCATGATGCAAAATTGACGTATCAACCCCCCCAAGCTTAGACCTCGCTTGTCCTCAAGCGAAAAGCCGAAATCGAAAAATATGTCCACATGTGTAGAGATAGAGGTGTCGATAAAAATAAAAAACGGACATGAGGGCATCATGATCATTCTTAGAACAACAACTCATATAATTCTTTGTCATGTAATCTCTAATGCTAGAGTAATAATTCAATCACAATATCAAGTATGATTCATAAACTTCATTGAAAACTAACAAACTATAATGTCAGTCATTGAAGCAATTGCAATTTATCATAAGATAGGAAAGAGTCAATGTATAAGAGCTTTTCAGAAAGTCCACATACTCAACTATCATATAATATTTCACAATTGCTGACACTCACGCAATACTTATGGGTATGGAGTTTTAATCGGACACAGAGAAAGATAGGGGCTTATAGTTTTACCTCCCAACGTTTTACCTCAAGGGTAATGTCAACAGTAATAGTTCATGAAAAGTCACATCCAATTAGCCATATATACCAGGATCTTTCCAACATATTGTGCTTGCCGAAGGATAAAATGTAAAAAGGAAGGGTGAAGATCACCATACTCTTATGCCATGTAGGAGATAAAAGTAAAAGATAGGCCCTTCGCAGAGGGAAGCGGAGGTTATCATGCGCTTTTATGGTTGGATGCACAAAATCCTAATGCGAAAGAACATCACTTTATATTGCCACTTGTGATATGGACCTTTATTATGCAGTCTGTCGCTTTTATTACTTCCATATCACACGATCGTATAAAGCTTATTTCCTCCACACCAATCAATCATACATATTAAGAGAGCAATTTTTATTTCTTGCACCGATGACAACTTACTCGAGGGATCTTACTCAATCCATAGGTAGATATGGTGGACTCTTATGGCAAAACTGGTATAAGGGTATTTGGAAGCACAAGTAGTATCTCTATTTGGTGCAATGAATTTGGCTAGCATGAGGGGGAAAGGCAAGATCATCATGTTGGAAGATCCAAGACAATATAATTTATCTCAGATGTAAGAAAACATAACCCATTACGTTGTCTTCCTTGTCCAACGTCAACTCTTTAGCATGTCATGCTTTAATGAGTGCTCACAATCATAAAATATGTCCAAGATAGTATATTTATATGTGAAGACCTCTCTTTCTTTATTACTTCCTATTAATTGCAACGTTGACCAATACTATGTTTATCAACCCTCAACAACTTTTATTCATCATACTTTTTCTATGTGAGCTCATTACTCTCCATAAGATCCATATGATCCCTTTGTTTCTTTTTATTCTTTCTCTTTTCTTTTATTCACTTAGGATCATGGCAAAATAATCAAGCCCTTGACTCAACACTGATCTTTATTATATAGCTCACGAACTCGATTACATAGAAGAATAATAAAGGAAAACTCACAACTAGATCATACTAAAAACTTTTATTCTACTAGATCAAGATATTACCAAAAGGATCGAACTAAGAAAATGATAAAGATAAAATTGATGGTGATACGATACCGGGGCACTCCCCCAAGCTTGGCAGTTGCCAAGTGGAGTGCCCATACCAGATACTAGATCAATTCTTCTTTGTTGGTGGAGATGGTGGTGATTTTGTTGATAGCGTAGGCTTGTCGTCCTTCTTCCAAGGCATAGGCTCACCATCATAGAAAGATGACCGAGTCTCCTGAAACCTCAAATCTGCAGCCAAACTCATCCTTTTGAATCTATATTCATACTCAAAGTTTTGGTTTTGCAGGTCATAAATCTGGGCTTGGAGGTGCTCGATTTTCTCATGAAGCTTGAAGATGGCCTCCCCAATGTCATTGACGTCCAGCTTGTGGTTGTTGATGAACTCCATGATCATAATGTAATTGGAATCAAGTCCATGCTCCACCATCTCCTGACACTTGTAAACTTCTTGCTCCAATGCCTCGAGCCTAGCCTCCGTGCTTCCGGTCTTCCTTGGTCCCTCAGCATCGCGGATGTGCAACAACCCCTCATGCATCTCTATGGTTTGAGGGTGTTGCAGCACTTCTGCGAGATAGGGGTTGATGACCTTCTCGATTAACTGGTCCTTAGGGGCACTTGAAGACGACATGACGACCTGGATCTGTCAGGAAAACGGCTCGAAACAAAGACAGGAGATTTTTGCGTGATACGGGAGTCAAAACCCCCGGGAGGTTATATAATGAATTTTTACCGACCAAAATACATGTCGTGTACGAAAATGGAGTCCGGAGAGCACACGAGGTGCCCACGAGGTAGGGGCGCGCCCTCCACCCTCGTGTCCTTCCCGGACTGCTGCTTATTTTTCTACTTTTCTAAATATTCCAAAACGGAGAAATATTTCCTTAAAAACTGTTTTGGAGTCGGTTTACTTACCGTACCACATACCTATTCCTTTTCGGAGTCTGAAACACTCCAGAAACTGTCCCTTATGTATTCCTCCGGTGTTACAGTTTCAATAATATTAGTTTCAACATTTATGGGATTACCTGAGATATAATGTTTAATTCTTTGACCGTTTACCACCTTCGGATTTGTGCCTTCGAAGTTGTTGATTTTTATGGCACCGGAACGATAGACCTCTTCGATAACATAGGGGCCTTCCCATTTAGAGAGAAGTTTTCCTGCAAAAAATCTTAAACGAGAATTGTATAGCAATACATAATCACCTACATTAAACTCACGCTTTTGTATCCTTTTGTCATGCCATCTTTTAACTATTTCTTTGAACAACTTGGCATTTTCATAGGCTTGGGTTCTCCATTCATCAAGTGAGCTAATATCAAATAACCTCTTCTCACCGACAAGTTTAAAATCATAATTAAATTCTTTAATAGCCCAATAAGCTTTGTGTTCCAGTTCAAGAGGTATGTGACATGCTTTTCCTAGACCATTTTATACAGAGACATACCCATAGGATTTTCATATGCAGTTCTATAGGCCCATAATGCATCATCAAGTTTCTTGGACCAATTCTTTCTAGACCTACTAATAGTCTTTTGCAAAATTAATTTGAGTTCTCTATTACTCAATTCTACTTGACCACTAGACTGAGGGTGATAAGGAGATGCAATTCTATGATTAACATCATATTTAGCAAGCATTTTACGGAAAGCACCATGAATAAAATGTGAACCACCATCAGTCATTAAATATCTAGGGACTCCAAATCTTGGAAAAATAACTTCTTTAAGCATTTTAATAGAAGTGTTATGATCAGCACTACTAGTTGGAATAGCTTCTACCCACTTAGTAACATAATCAACTGCAACTAAAATATGTGCATAACCATTAGAGGAAGGAAAAGGTCCCATATAGTCAAAGCCCCAAACATCAAATGGTTCAATAACAACTGAATAATTAATAGGCATTTCTTGATGTCTACTAATATTACCAATTCTTTGACATTCATCACAAGATAAGACAAACTTACGGGCATCCTTGAAGAGAGTAGGCCAATAAAAACCAGATTGCAGTACCATATGTGCGGTCCTATCTCCAGCATAGTGTCCTCCATAAGCTTCGGAGTGACACTTGCCTAGGATCTGTTCCTGTTCATGCTCAGGTACACAACATCTAATAACACCATCTACTCCTTCTTTATAAAGATGTGGGTCATCCCAAAAGTAATGCCTCAAATCATAGAAGAACTTTTTCATTTGCTGGTATGTGAAACTAGGTGGTATAAACTTAGCAACAATGTAATTAGCATAATCAACATACCATGGAGCAGTATGAGAAGCATTTATGACATTTAATTGCTCATCAGGAAAGCTATCATCAATAGGTAGTGGGTCATCAAGCACATTTTCTAACCTAGACAAGTTGTCTGCAATGGGGTTCTCAGCTCCTTTTCTATCAACAATATGCAAATCAAATTCTTGTAGCAAGATAACCCATTTAATAAGTCTAGGTTTAGCATATTTATTTTCCATAAGATATTTAATAGCAGCATGATCAGTGTGAATAGTTACTTTAGAATCAACAGTATAAGGTATAAACTTATCACAAGCAAATACAACTGCTAAGAATTCCTTTTCAGTAGTAGCATAATTTCTTTGAGAATTGTCTAGAGTTTTACTAGCATATTGGATAACATTTAGTTTCTTATCAACTCTTTGTCCTAGAACAGCACCTACAGCATAATTACTAGAATCACACATAATTTCAAAGGGTAAATTCCAATCAGGTGGCTCAACAATAGGTGCAGAAATCAATGCTTTCTTAAGTATTTCAAATTCTTCTACACAATCATCATCAAAGACAAATGGTATATCTTTTTGTAATAAATTAGTTAGAGGCCGAGAAATTTTTGAGAAGTCCTTAATGAACCTCCTATAAAAACCGGCATGACCAAGGAAACTTCTTATACCTTTGATGTCCTTGGGACGTGGCATCTTTTCAATAGCATAAACCTTGGCTTTATCAACTTCAATACCTATTTCAGAAATTTTATGCCCCAAGACAATACCTTCATTAACCATAAAGTGGCACTTTTCCCAATTCAAGACAAGATTAGTTTCTTCACATCTCTGCAAAACTCAATCAAGGTTGCTCAAGCAATCATCAAAAGAAGATCCATAGACGGAAAAGTCGTCCATAAAAACCTCACAAGTCTTTTCACAAAAGTCAGAGAATATAGCCATCATGCATCTTTAAAAGGTAGCAGGTGCATTACATAACCCAAAAGGCATATGTCTATAAGCAAGGGCATGTAAAAGTAGTCTTTGATTGATCTTTGGCTGACACAGGTATTTGAGAGAAACCATAATGACAATCTAGAAAGCAAAAATGTGTATGTTTAGATAATCTTTCTAGCATTTGATCGATAAAAGGTAAGGGGTAATGATTTTTTAGTAGCTTTATTAAATTTGTGGAAATCAATTACCATCCTATAACTTGTAATAATTCTTTGAGGAATCAATTCATCTTTATCATTGGGAACAACAGTAATACCTCCAAGATAACCCCCAAGTATAGGGAATCACAATAGTTTTCAATAAGTAAGAGTGTCGAACCCAACGAGGAGCTAAAGGTAGAACAAATATTCCCTCAAGTTCTATCGACCACCGATACAACTCTACGCACGCTTGATGTTCGCTTTACCTAGAACAAGTATGAAACTAGAAGTACTTTGTAGGTGTTTTGTTGGATAGGTTTGCAAGATAATAAAGAGCATGTAAATAAAAAGTAGGGTCTGTTTAGATGAAGACACAACTAAGTTAGTTTTAGTAGAGAGCTTGTTATCACGAGAAAGTTATTTGTCCCTAGGCAATCGATAACTAGACCGGTAATCATTATTACAATTTTATTTGGGGGAGAGGCATACGCTAACATACTTTCTCTACTTGGATCATATGCACTTATGATTGGAAATCTAGCAAGCATCCACAACTACTAAAGATTCATTAAGGTAAAACCAAACCATAGCATTAAAGCATCAAGTCTCCTTTATCCCATACGCAAACAACCTACTTACTCGGGTCTGTGCTTCTGTCACTCACGCCACCCACCATAAGCAAATCATGAACATATTGCAAACCCTACAACGGGAATCCCTCACGCTTGCGCGACATGGAGAGCACCATAGGATAGCACCAATAATAAAACATGCAACTCAAACCAATCTTGATCATCAAATAGCCATTAGGACAAAACGGATCTACTCAAACATCATAGGATAGCCATACATCATAGGGAAGTAATATATAGCGTTGAGCACCATGTTTAAGTAGAGATTACAACGGGTAAGAGAGAGGTTACACCACTGCATAGAGGGGGGAAGAGTTGGTGGTGAAGGCGGTGAAGTTGTTGGTGAAGATGACGGTGATGATGATGGCCCCCGTTGGCACTCCAGCGCCACCGGAAGCAAGGGGGAGAGGCCCGCCCTTCTTCTTCTTCTTCCTTGACCTCCTCCCTAGATGGGAGAAGGGTTTCCCCTCTGGTCCTTGGCCTCCATGGCGTGGGAGGGGCGAGAGCCCCTCCGAGATTGGATCTGTCTCTCTGTCTCTCTCTGTTTTTGCATTCTCAGATTCTACCCTTTCACCGTTTCTTATATTCCCAGAGATCCGTAACTCCGATTGGGCTGAAATTTGAACATGATATCTATCCGGATATTAGCTTTCTTGCGGCGAAGTAAGGGCATCAACCGCCTTACGGGGTGGCCACAAGGGTCAGGGGCACGCCTGCCTCCCTGGGGCGCGCCCCCCTACCTCGTGGGCCCCTCGAGCATCATCTCGCGTGGATTTTTCTTCCCCAAAATCATATATATTCCAAAAAAATCTCCATCAGTTTTTATTCCGTTTGGACTCCGTTTGATATGGATATCCTGCGAAACAAAAAAACATGCAACAAACAGGAACTGGCACTCGGCACTGGATCAATATGTTAGTCCCAAAAATAGTATAAAAAGTTGCCAAAAGTATATGAAAGTTGTAGAATATTGGCATGGAACAATCAAAAATTATAGATACGACGGAGACGTATCAGCATCCCCAAGCTTAATTCCTTCTCGTCCTCGAGTAGGTAAATGATAAAAAAAGATAATTTTTGATGTGGAATGCTACCTAGCATAATCTTGATCACATAATCTAATCATGGCATGAATATTAAGACACGAGTGATTCAAAGCAATAGTCTATCATTTGACATAAAAACAATAATACTTCAAGCCTACTAATAAAGCAATCATGTCTTTTCAAAATAACAAGGCCAAAGAAAGTTATCCCTACAAAATCATATAGTCTGGCTATGCTCCATCTTCTTCACACAAAATACTCACATCATGCACAACCTCAATGACAAGCCGAGCAATTGGTTCATACTTTTAACGCGCTTCAGCATTTTCAACCCTCACGCAATACATGAGCGTGAGTCATGGATATAGCACTATAGGTGGAACAGTCTATAATAATCTGAACATTCACCATACTTATGGTACTTGCAAAATTATGCCAAAATTAGGAAAAATAAACAATTTGTATAGGAAGAGATTGCAAAAATAATCAGAACAATTTGACGTTCCAGCAAAAAATGTAAAATCGTGCACTACAGCCAAAGTTTCTGTCCCGCACCATACAAACCATCAAGCAAATGTAAACATCCTAAAGGCAAACCTTGGCACATTATTTTTATTTCTAAACTTTATAAAAGCACACAACAAAAAAAAATGACTCTCTAAAACTTCCGGGTTGTATCCCTGGCAGCGCTTTCTTTAAAGCCATTAAGCTAGGCATATAGTGCTCCAGTAGTGAATCCACCCGGATCCCAAGGTATATCAAAGACAATTTTAATTAACAATGATTTAGCATTTAGTAGTGAGCACAAAGTAACATATATCATGTAAAAATAAAGTCTAACTCTCTTCCTATGCATCGGCATGTTAAAAGAACAATTCATGCACACATAGTAAAGGCCAATGCATAGTATAAACAGTTTCTTGCAATTTTACCATGTTGGAAACATAGAGAGGTGGAGATATGGTTTCTCTCTCATAATAATTGCAAGTAGGAGCAGCAAACACATGCATATTATATCTATCAAAATCATCATGTGCAATGGTAAAACACAACCCATCAATATAATCCTTAATAAGGGCAAACGTCCCCGATATAGTGTAGTTGGGAGAATTCAAAAAGATAATACGACTCTCATGTGTGGGTGCAATAGCAACAATTTCATGTTTAACATAAGGAACTATAGCAAGTTCATAAGCATAATTCATATTGGCATCTTGGCCACAAGCATCATCAAAAAGGGATATTTCAAAAGAATCCAAGGGATAATAACAGTCATCATAGCAATCATCCTTCGGTAAGCACGAAGGGGAATTAAACAATGTATGAGTTCAAGAGTTACTCTCATTAGAAGGTGGGCACGGGTGATCAATCCGCTCTTCCTCCTTTTGTTCTTCGCTCTCTTCCTCATCTTTTTCATCCAATGAGCTCACAGTTTCATCAATTTCTTCTTCCATAGACTCCTACAAAATATTAGTCTCTTCTTGGACAGCGAAGACTTTCTTAATAAGTGCATTAATTTCGGAATTGTATTCATAATTCTCATAGCAACATTTGAGGATAGCTAAATTTTCAGATCTATAACAACATCATCAAAATCTTCAAACTCTTTACACATAGATTCAATTTCATAAGCACCCATAAAAGCAACAAATTCTTCTATTTGTTCCACATCATAGTAATCATACATACCATTAGCATAAGAAGCTAAGGTTTTATTATCATTGAATTTGCATGAAAAGGGAAGGTGTGGAGCCTTCATCCTAGAGCAACAAGTATAATCATAACTCACGCATAATTGCCAAGCATACCACTTCAATATATGAATTTGATCCCATAATAGTTTTCCTTTTGTGTCAAGCGATAATCCCTAAAGTATTCACGTTGATCCAACGTTACTCCCATTACATAATTAAATGGGGTTTTCTCAGGATTATTAAAGTAGTACATAATATCTTTCACATAACCAGCATCGAGGGTTTTAGGAGGTTCCCCATCTCCATGAGCAGAAAGTACACCTAATTTTTTGGGTATTTCGTGTTCCATATCCATAACTAAAGATAGAGAACAACTAAGAACATCAAATAAAAAATTACTTAGTGATAAAGCAAACAAGCACACACAAGAATATTCACCCCAGGCTATTGCTCCCCAGCAACGGTGCTAGAAAAAGGTCTTGATAACCCACAAGTATAGGGGATCACAACAGTTTTCGATAAGTAAGAGTGTCAAACCCAACGAGGAGCTAAAGGTAGAACAAATATTCCCTCAAGTTCTATCGACCACCGATACAACTCTACGCACGCTTGATGTTCGCTTTACCTAGAACAAGTATGAAACTAGAAGTACTTTGTAGGTGTTTTGTTGAAAAGGTTTGCAAGATAATAAAGAGCATCTAAATAAAAAGTAGGGGCTGGTTAGATAAAGACACAACTAAGTTAGTTTTAGTAGAGAGCTTGTTATCACGAGAAAGTTATTTGTCCCTAGAAAATCGATAACTAGACCGGTAATCATTATTACAATTTTATTTGAGGGAGAGGCATAAGCTAACATACTTTCTCTACTTGGATCATATGCACTTATGATTGGAACTCTAGCAAGCATCCGCAACTAGTAAAGATTCATTAAGGCAAAACCCAACCATAGCATTAAAGCATCAAGTCCCCTTTATCCCATACGCAAACAACCTACTTACTCGGGTTTGTGCTTCTGTCACTCACGCCACCCACCATAAGCAAATCATGAACATATTGCAAACCTTACAGCAGGAATCCCTCACGCTTGCGCGACACGGAGAGCACCATAGGACAACACCAATAAAAAAACATGCAACTCAAACCAATCTTGATCATCAAATAGCCATTAGGACAAAACGGATCTACTCAAACATCATAGGATAGCCATACATCATAGGGAAATAATATATAGCGTTGAGCACCATGTTTAAGTAGAGATTACAGCGGGTAAGAGAGAGGTTACACCGCTGCATAGAGGGGGGAAGAGTTGGTGGTGAAGGAGGTGAAGTTGTTGGTGAAGATGACGGTGATGATGATGGCCACCGGTGGCACTCCGCGCCACCGGAAGCAAGGGGGAGAGGGCAGCCCTTCTTATTCTTCTTCCTTGACCTCCTCCCTAGATGGGAGAAGGGTTTCCCCTATGGTCCTTGGCCTCCATGGCGTGGGAGGGGCGAGAGCCCCTCCGAGATTGGATCTTTCTCTCTGTCTCTCTCTGTTTCTGCATTCTCAGATTCTAGCCTTTCACCGTTTCTTATATTCCCGGAGATCCGTAACTCCGATTGGGCTGAAATTTGAAGACGATCTCTATCCGGATATTAGCTTTCTTGCGGCGAAAGAAGGGCATCAACCGCCTTATGGGGTGGCCACGAGGGTCAGGGGCGCGCCTGCCTCCCTGGGGCACGCCCCCGTACCTCGTGGGCCCATCGAGCATCGTCTCGCGTGGATTTTTCTTCCCAAAAATCATATATATTCCAAAAAAATCTCTGTCAGTTTTTATTCCATTTGGACTCCTTTTGATATGGATATTCTGCGAAACAAAAAAAACATGCAACAAACAGGAACTGGCACTAGGCACTGGACCAATATGTTAGTCCCAAAAATAGTATAAAAAGTTGCCAAAACTATATGAAAGTTGTAGAATATTGGCATGGAACAATCAAAAATTATAGATACGATGGAGACGTATCACTCCCTTCTTAGGGACACAATGGACAGGGCTTACCCACTGGCTATCAGCAACGGGATAAATTATACCTGCCTCAAGGAGCTTTAGTATCTCCTTTCTTACCACTTCTTTCATTTTAGGATTCAGCCGGCGTTGATGATCACAAACTGGTTTAGCATCTTCTTCCAAATTAATTTTATGTTGACATAGAGTGGGACTAATGCCCTTAAGATCATCAAGAGTATACCCAATAGCAGCATGGTGCTTCTTCAGAGTTTTCAATAGTCTCTCTTCCTCATGCTCTCAAAGGTTAACACTAATAATAATAGGGTATATCTTTTTCTCATCAAGATAAGCATATTTAATAGTATCAGGTAAAGGTTTAAGCTCAAACACGGGATCACCCTTGGGTGGAGGAGGATCCCCTAGGATTTCAACAGGTAAATTGTTTTTCAGAATAGGTTCCTATTTAAAGAATACTTCATCTAATTCCCTTCTTTCATTCATAAACATGTCATTTTCATGGTCTAGCAAATATTGTTCTAAAGGATCACTAGGAGGTACGGCAATAGAAGCAAGACCAATAATTTCATCCTTACTAGGCAATTCTTCTTCACGGTGTTGTCTACTAAATTTAGAAAAATTAAATTCATGAGTCATATCATCTAAACCGATAGTAACAACATCTCTTTTGCAATCTATGGTAGCATTAACAGTATTTAAGAAGGGTCTACCAAATATAATGGGACAAAAGCTATCTTGTGGAGAACCAAGAACAAGAAAATTAGCAGGATATTTAGTTTTCCCACACAAGACTTCAACATCTCTAACAATTCCCATTGGTGAAATAGTATCTCTATTGGCAAGTTTAATCGTGACATCAATATCTTCCATCTCAGCAGGTGCAATATCATGCATAACTTCTTTGTATAAGGAATAAGGTATTGCACTAGCACTAGCACCCATATCACATAAGCCATGATAAAAATGATCGCCTATTTTAACAGAAATAACAGGCATGCCTACCACAGGTCTAGGTTTATCTTTATCACGAGGTTTAGCAATTCTAGCAGTTTCATCACAAAAATAAATAACATGCCCATCAATATTATCAGACAAGAGATCTTTAACGATAGAAATATTAGGTTCAACTTTAACTTGTTCAAGAGGTGTATATGTTTTAATATTGCATTTACGAACCACAGTTGAAGCTTTAGCATGATCCTTTATCCTAACTGGGAAAGGTGGTTTCTCAACATAAGAAGTAGGAACAATAGGATCATTATAAGTGATAGTTTTTTCTTCAACTTTAATAGGTGCAGCTACTTTTACTTCTATGGGAGGATGATTTTAAACCACTTCTCCTTCGGGAGATCAACATAAGCAGCAAAAGATTCACAGAAAGAAGCTACTCTCAGAGTTAAGTCCATATTTAGTGCTAAATTTACGAAAAATATCGGTATCCATAAAAGATTTAACACAATCAAAACTAGGTGTCATACCTGACTCCTTACCATTGTCGAGGTCCCAATCTTCAGAGTTGCGTTTAATTCTTTCCAATAAATCCCATTTGAATTCAATAGTCTTCATCATAAAAGAGCCAGCACAAGAAGTATCAAGCATGGTGCGATTGTTACCAGAAAGTCAAGCATAAATTTTTTGGATAATCATTTCTCTTGAGAGATCATGATTGGGGCATGAATATAACATTGATTTAAGCCTCCCCCAAGCTTGAGCGATGCTTTCTCCTTTGCGTGGCCAAAAATTATATATATAATTGCGATCACAATGAACAAGATGCATAGAATAAAACTTTTGATGAAATTCCAATTTCAATCGTTTGTAATTCCAAGACCTCATATCATCACATAGCCTATACCATGTCAATGCATCGCCCCTCAAAGATAAAGGGAAGACCTTCTTCTTAACAACATCTCTGGGTACACCTGCAAGCTTAAATAATCCACAAACTTCATCCACATATATTAGATGTTCATCAGGATGTTTTGTTCCATCTCCTAAAAAAGGATTAGCTAGCGATTTTTCTATCAAAGCCGAAGGAACTTCAAAGCAAGCATTTTCATTTTCATTTTCAGTAGGTTGAGGAGCAACTCTTTGATCTACTGGTCGGGGTGAAGATACCCCGAACAATCCCCTCAGAGGATTACTTTCCATGGTAACAAGTGACAGTAAATTTCAGAACAGTATATAAATTTTTCCTTACCAAATTCCACCTACCAAAGGCGCTTCACTCCCCGGCAACGGCGCCAGAAAAGAGTCTTGATGACCCACAAGTATAGGGGATCTATCATAGTCCTTTCGATAAGTAAGAGTGTTGAACCCAATGAGCAGCAGAAGGAAATGATAAGCGGTTTCCAGCAAGGTATTCTCTGCAAGTACTGAAATAAGTGGTAATAGATAGTTTTGTGATAAGATAATTTGTAGCGAGCAACAAGTAACAAAAGTAAATAAGGTGCAGCAAGGTGGCCCAATCCTTTTTGTATCAAAGGACAAGCCTGGACAAACTCTTATATAATGTAAAGTGCTCCCGAGGACACATGGGAATATCGTCAAGCTAGTTTTCATCATGTTCATATGATTCGCGTTCGGTACTTTTATAATTTGGTATGTGGGTGGATCGGTGCTTGGGTGTTGCCCTTACTTGGACAAGCATCCCACTTATGATTAACCTCTATTGCAAGCATCTGCAACTACAACAAAAGTGTTAAGGTAAACCTAACCATAGCATGAAACATATGGATCCAAATCAGCCCCTTACGAAGCAACGCATAAACTAGGGTTTAAGCTTCTGTCACTCTAGAAACCCATCATCTACTTATTACTTCCCAATGCCTTCCTCTAGGCCCACATAATGGTGAAGTGTCATGTAGTCGACGTTCACATAACACCACTAGAGGAGAGACAACATACATCTCATCAAAATATCGAACGAATACCAAATTCACATGACTACTAATAGCAAGACTTCTCCCATGTCCTCAGGAACAAAAGTAACTACTCACAAAGCATAAACATGTTCATAATCAGAGGGGTATTAATATGCATATAGGATCTGAACATATGATCTTCCACCAATTAAACCAACTAGCATCAACTATAAGGAGTAATTAACACTACTAGCAACCTATTAGCACCAATCCCGGACTTGGAGACAAGAATTGGATACAAGAGATGAACTAGGGTTTTGAGATGAGATGGTGCTGATGAAGATGTTGATGGAGATTGCCCTCTCCTGATGAGAGGAGCATTGGTGATGACGATGGCGATGATTTCCCCCTCCGGGTGGGATGTTTCCCCGGCAGAACAGCTCCACCAAAGCCCTAGATTGGTTCTGCCAAGGTTCCGCCTCATGGCGGCGGAGTTTCGTCCGAGAAGATGGCTTATGATTATTTTCCCATCAAAAGACTTCATATAGCAGAAGATGGCCACCGGAGGGCCACCAAGGGGCCCACGAGGTAGGGGGCGCGCCAGGGGGGTAGGGCGCGCCCCCACCCTCGTGGGCAGGGTGTGGCCCCCCTGGTGAAGTTCTTGCTCTCTGTATTTTTTTATATATTTGGAAAACATCTTCCGTGAAGTTTCAGGACTTTTGGAGCTGTGCAGAATAGGTCTCTAACATTTGCTCCTTTTCCAGCCCAGAATCCCAGCCACCGGCATTCTCCCTCTTTGTGGAAACCTTGTAAAATAAGAGAAAATAGGCATAAGTATTGTGACATAATGTGTAATAACAGCCCATAATGCAATAAATATTGATATAAAAGCATGATGCAAAATGGACGTATCAAAGAGTTACTCTCGTTAGAAGGTGGGCACGGGTGGCTAATCCGCTCTTCCTCCTCTTGTTCTTCGCTCTCCTCCTCATCATTTTCATCCAATGAGCTCACAGTTTCATCAGTTCCTTCTTCCATAGACTCCTCCAAAATATTAGTCTCTTCTTGGATAGCGGAGACTTTCTTAATAAATACATCAATATTAGAATTGTATTTATAATTCTCATAGAAATATTTAAGTATAGCAAAATTTTCAGATCTATAAACTAAAACATCAAAATCTTTGTACTTTTCAAACAAAGATTCAATTTCATAAGCACCCTTAAAAGCAACAAATTCTTCTATTCGTTCCACATCATAGTAATCATATCTACCATTAGCATAGGAATCTACGGTTCATTATCATTTAATTTGCATGAAAAGGGAAGGTGTGGAGCCTTTATCCTAGAGCAACAAGTATAATCATATCTCAAGCATAGATCCCGAGCATACCAATGCAACATATGAATTTGATCCCATAACAATTCCCTTTTTGTGTCAAGCGATAATCCCTAAAGTATTCATGTTGATCCAACCTGTCTCCCATTATCAAGTTGAATGGGGTTTTCTCGGGATTATCAAAGTAGTGTTTAATATTTTTCACATAACGGGCATCGAGGGTTTTAGGAGGTTCTCCATCTCCATGTGTAGAAAGTACAACTAATTTTTTTGGTGTTTCATGTTCCATATCCAGAACTAAAGATAAAGAACAACTTAGAATAGGAAATAAAAACTACTTAGTGATAAAGCAAATAAATGCACACGAGAATATTCACCCCATGCTATTACTCCCCGGCAACGGTGCCAAAAAAAGGTCTTGATAACCCACAAGTATAGGGGATCATTTATAGCCTTTTTCGATAAATAAGAGTGTCGAACCCCACGAGGAGCTAAAGGTAGAACAAATATTCCCTCAAGTTATATCGACCACCGATACAACTCTACGCACACTTAACGTCTACTTTACCTAGAATAAGAATAAAACTAGAAGTACTTTGCGAAAATAAAACTACGAATAAATTGCAAGGTAATAAAAGTAGATAGCTTTTGTCAACAAGAAAGTGATTTGTCCCTAAGTGATCGATAACTAGACCGGTGATCATTATTGCAACTTTATATGAGGGAGAGGCATGAGCTAACATACTTTCTCCACTTGGATCATATGCACTTATGATTGGAACTCTACCAAACATTCGCAACTACTAAAGATCATTAAGGAAAAACCCAACCATAGCATTAAGTATCAAGTCCTGTTTACTCCCATACGCAATAGCCCACTTACTCGGGTCTGTGTATTCTGTCACTCATGCCACCCACTATAAGAGAATTATGAACGTATAGAAACACCCCATAGTGGGGATCCCGCACGTTTGCGTGACACGGAGGGCACCATAGGAAAGCACCAAAATAAAACATACAACTCACACCAACCAGGATCATCTATCAACCCATAGGACAAAATTGATCTACTCAAACATCATAAGATAGCCATATATCATTGGGAAATAATATATAGCATTGAGCACCATGTTTAAGTAGAGATTACAACAGGGAGAAGAGGTGTTACACCGCTGCATAGAGGGGGAGAAAGTTGGTGTAGCAAGATTGTTGATATAGATCGTCGTCATGATCCTTGCCCCGACGGCTCTCCGGCACCATCGGGAGAGAGGGGGAGAGAGTGCCCTCCTTCTTCTTCTTCCTTGGCCTACCATAGATGGGAGGAGAGTTTCCCCTTTGGTCCATGGCCTCCATGGCAGCGGAGGGGCAGGAGCCCCTCCTAGATTGGATCTATCCCTCTGTTCTCTTCTGTTTCGCATTCCTGTTTTCTAGCCCTTCACTGTTTCTTTAATTCCCAGAGATCCGTAACTCCGATTGCGCTGAAATTTTTACATGATTTTTTTTCATAAGTATCTTTCTTGCGCCTGAAGAAGGGCCCCAACCGACTTACACGGAGGGTACAAGACACTTGGGCGCGCCAGGGGGTGCCCGACGCGCCCTGATGGGTTGTGGAGGTCGTGGGCCTCCGTTTGCGTTGATTCCACCTCCCAAAAATCACAAATATTTCAAAATAATTCTCCATAAATTATTATCGCATTTGGACTTCGTTTGGTACGGATATTTTGCGAAACAAAAAATATGCAACAAACAGGAACTGGCACTGGGCACCGGATCAATAGATTAGTCCAATAAATGATATAAAATGTTGCAAAAAGTATGTGGAATTTGTATAATATTGATCTGAAACAATCAACAATTATAGATATGATGGAGACGTATCAGACGGCCATGTTCCTCTACTGCGCCCAGGTGGACACCTAGGCGAACGAGGTGCTCGAGCCTAGTGACCAGAGCGTTGGCATCGAGCGGTCGCGGACAAGGCGAACGGTGTGACCCATGCGAACGGCATGACATGTGTCCGCTACAAGTACGGCGTAAACGTCATCTGCCCACTCCTAGCAAGGCATGGGGGTACTGACGGGATGTGTACCCAGCTATGGCCCTATCGACAATAGGAAAGAGTCGATCGACCCGCTCTTACTGTGCGGCACGTTGCGCCTCTCTCTTTGCGGTGCTCCATTGGTCTCATTGTGCGGCGGGCCACAGCCAATCGGCGCGGATGCGCCTAGCTTGCTCTGCGGCACACCATCGATCATGTTGTGCGGCGAGCTATAGCCTCTCAGAACTGACATCCCTATCTTGATCTACGGCGTTGAAGCATCGTGCACCAAGGGTCTGCTCAACCCTGGCGATGACGCGCAGCACCGCATCATCCATTGCGTTGCTGGGGAGCGCCTCAGCCTTGACGGTCCGTGGCTCCTTCTCGTTTTCCTCGTTGTCGGTGTCAAAACCGGCGGATCTCGGGTATGGGGTCCCGAACTGTGCGTCTAGGCGGATGGTAACAGGAGACAAGGGACACAATGTTTTTACCCAGGTTCGGGCCCTCTCGATGGAGGTAAAACCCTACTCCTGCTTGATTAATATTGATGATATGGGTAGTACAAGAGTAGATCTACCACGAGATCAAAGAGGCTAAACCCTAGAAGCTAGCCTATGGTATGATTGTTGTTCGCCCTATGGACGAAAACCCTCCGGTTTATATAGACACCGGAGAGGGCTAGGGTTACACAGAGTCGGTTACAATGGGAGGAGATCTACATATCCGTATTGCCAAGCTTGCCTTCCACGCCAAGGAAAGTCCCATCCGGACACGGGACAAAGTCTTCAATCTTGTATCTTCATAGTCCGAGAGTCCGGCCAAAGGTTATAGTCCGGCTATCCGGACACCCCCTAATCCAGGACTCCCTCGGTAGCCCCTGAACCAGGCTTCAATGACGACGAGTCCGGCGCGCAGATTGTCTTCGGCATTGCAAGGATGGTTCCTCCTCCGAATACTTCATAGAAGATTTTGAACACAAGGATAGTGTCTGGCTCTGCAAAATAAGTTCCACATAATGTCGTAGAGAGAATAATATTTACACAAATCTAATCTGCTGACGTATTCCATAGCGTGTCATCATGCCACAGCCAAGCCTTTATTTGAACCGTTTTTACTATCCCACCTCAGCGTGTTTTGCGAGGCGGTTTCCTTGGCACGTCTTGTCGAAGCAGAGATCGTGTCCCCTTATCCCGGGATTCTCATCAATACGGGCGTGGGTAACCCAACCGCGCCATTGATTACGGCGCTTGGGAGATAAGCAAGTTTTACTAGGCTGGTGGGGATGCATAGTTTCGTCCGCCCATATAAGGGGATAAGGATCCGCCTTTCCATCCACGCCTTCTTCCTCCTTTGCTCATCCATTTTCGCGCACTCAAGCTCCAGCGCCCAAGTCTGCATTCCCCACCTCAACCTTCTCCAGCCATGTCCGGAGCGGGAGGCAAGTGGATGGTCTCCTCCGTTACGGAGGGACACATCAAGAAGCTGAGGAAAGCCGGATACTTGTCTGACGACATCGCGCACCGGCTCCCAGACGACGGGCAGCTCATCCCCACCCCCAGGCCCCATGAGAGGGTGGTGTTCCTCACCCATTTCCTCCACGGACTAGGCTTCCCTCTCCACCCATTTGTCCAGGGACTCATGTTCTACTACGGCCTGGACTTCCACGATCTGGCCCCGAACTTCATCCTCAACATCTCGGCGTTCATCGTCGTGTGTGAGGCCTTCCTCTGCATCCAGCCCCACTTCGGCCTATGGCTGAAGACCTTCAATGTCAAGCCGAAGGTAGTGGGAGGCTGCCAGGTGGAGTGCGGAGGCGCCATGGTGGGCAAGATGCCCAACGTCCTATGGCTCAAGGGCTCCTTCATGGAGACCATAAAGGGGTGGCAATCGGGGTGGTTCTACATCACCAAGCCGCGTAACCCTGAATGGGTCGCAGCCCCCGAGTTCCGATCTGGAATCCCTACGCGGCTCACCTCCTGGAAAGAGAAGGGCATGCCGTGGGGTAAAAAAGGTGAGATGACCAGACTCCAAACATGCGTCCAAAACCTGGTGAGCAAGAAGCTCAAACTTGTTAACGTAGTCTAGGTCATGCTCATCCGCAGGATCCTCCCGTGCCAACAACGGGATTTCAGCTTGTGGGAGTTCAACCCGGCCCAGCACCGAACTCTGAGTAGGATCTTCGACACGACGTACGAAGATGCCTGGAGGGTGCTATTCAAGGGCGCCGAGGCTCCCGCATCCGCTACCGAGGATCGCGGATTCAGCGTGCAGCGTCAAGCCAACGCGGTAAGCTATTTTTACCTCTTACAGGATATTTGTCTTTCATAGTTTGACTCTATGCGGGATCTAAGCCCCCATGCCTTTGATAGGACTGGCAGAGGACGGCCGAACAGATCAACTGCCTGGCTCCTTTGCCCGAAGACCCAGCGGACGCCCGCTTGGCGGAGCTGCTGGTTCCGGCACCTTACGTGGTGCCGGAGAAGAAGGCCAAGAAGAAGGCCATGGGAACCCGGAAGAGTTCCCGGCGCCCGGTGGAGTTGGACTCATCGTTCGATGACTCCGAGGCGCACTCCTCCCACGAAGACGAGGAGGAGGAAAGAGAGGTTTCTTCCCCAGCAGGGGGAGAAAAGAAAAGGAAGGTCGCCCCAACTAGGGAGGCCGGAGGGTCCAAGAAAGGGAGGACCCTCCCTACGGACTACTCCACCAACGCTGACGATGTCGAAGAGGAGTGGCCGCTCAGGGCCAAGCCCCTAGCAAAATCTTAAGTATTCGGGTACCTGAGTGACTCATGGAATTCCTTTATTGCACAGCTTCTCCTGACGCCCAATATAATTATGTAGTCCGCCCAAAGCCCGGCTCGACGTGTCGTCGAGCGGCTCCCTAGATTCATCGGATGTGAATAGTTTTTCACTTCCGACCGCTACCTCCCCTCGCACTACGGACGATGCCGAGGTGTTGTCCCAAAAGGTTCCAAGCCAGGAGGAGGTGGTCCTGGAGGCGCTGCAAGGCGACCTCCCGGACTCCAAGTGCAAAGGGGAAAAAACCCAAGGGCTCCAAGTCCGGCCCTGGGCCGGACACCGCACCGGAACCTTCAATGGTTCCAGAGTCCGGCAGGCGGCCCCCTAGTAAGAAGGGCAAGCCTACGACGCCGGTGACCTCCGTCCAACCGGAGGCACCGAATAATTTGTTGGACGTGCTTAACGGCGCCTCCATCGATGAGGAGCACCACACTATTATGAGTGCGGTGATCCAGAAGGTTCAGTCCGCCAAAAGCGGGCTGACTGAAGCCTGTGCCAGCCTGCTAACAGGCTTTGAGGTATGTGAAAATATTACCGCATAGACAGTAGCCCTGATGCTCTGTTTGGCGTTCGGAAAGAAAAGCCGAATAGAGGATCTGACAACATTCGCAGGAGTCTAACATAATTAAGTCAATATGCGTATGCAGGCTTCACTGCTGGCCTCTGCCGCACTGACTGCGGAGGTGGATGCGCTGAAGCAGAGCCTCGAGCGGTCCGAGCAAGAGCTCGCCCTTTCTAAAAAAGGAGCTCAAGGAAAAAGAAGGTAAGTAATACCTTGTGGAGTATATTTAAAAAGATGCAATTGCAAAAAATGACAGGATCGCTATTGGTGTCCTAGGGGCCACGACTGAGGTGGCGACCCTTAAGCAAGCGCTTTCCGAGGCCAAAAAGAAGGCGGCCACGGAGTGCACCGAGCGGGAGAAACATGAGGCGCGGGTTGGCGAGGTGCAGAAAGAGCTCCAGGCTCTCATGGAAAAACATGAGAGTTTGGAGTTTGACTCAAAGACGCGAGAGTCCGAGCTCGCGGCGGCCCTTGAAAGTGCCAAGTCTACCAAGGCCGAAGCCCAGAAAGCCCTCCAGGAAGTTGAGGTGATGAACAAGATAGCGGCAGGTAAGGCATTCTTTATGCAAAGCAAGCACGTGAAAGTGAAATACTTGTTACTTACCCAAATCCGGAGCTCTCCAGGAGCATTCGCAGATTTGCCCCGTAGTGTGTCAGATGCCGCCGCCTTCTACCGGGCCGAGGAGGGCAGCTCGACGGAGAAGGTATTCTGGTCTCAGTATGCTGAGGCCGGACACTCGGTGCCCTTGAGCGACCAGCTGAAGCAACTGGTCGAGCTCCATAAGGTGGTCGAACAGGCCATGAAGGGCCTTATAGTTTGGCTGTGGCCTGGAGAGGCCCTGCCCGGGAGCTACTTCGGGCTGGTGAGGCGGCTGGTGGATGCCTATCTGTGGTTTGAAGTCGTCAAGCGCTCCGTCTGCATCGAAGGTGTACGTAGGGCGCTTGCCCGTGCTAAAGTGCATTGGGGCAAGATGGATGCGGAGAAGCTTGTGAAGGACGGGCCACCGCAGGGCAAGGAGCATCGCCACCCCGAGATGTATTATGAGGGCGTCCTAAAGGGCGCCCGCCTTGTGGCAGACGAATGTTCCAAATATGTAATATTTGAGTGAACTTGTTCGTTTTATCCTGTGCGCTGAAAACTTGTTCATATGCGCTATGCAATGCTTGTTTTAATTTAAAATATTACCTTCTATGCGGCCGTTTATCGAGTCTGAGAGATGGCGAGTGCTGGGGTGTTTGGGATAAACCGGAGCACTCATGCCATGAGTGCTGGGGTGTTCGAGATAAACCTGAGCACTCTTTTTCCCATTCTTGGGTCCTTCGAGGGAGGTGCTCAGCACAACGAACAAGGCAATCGGACTATAATGTGTTATCACTCTCACTTAGCCAGAGAATTCTATAATTTTAAATTTCTGCGAAGCCCGTAGTGTTCGGAAGATTGAGTTCGGGGCGCTATACACACCTAGGCCGGACAAAGCCGACTCCTCGCTCTAAGCGGCATAAGTCTTTAGGGACTCGAAACCTCCCGAACAGCAACCAGCTCTCGCCCTATCATGATAGCAATTTTAGCTTTCTCTACTGAGGTGCTTAGCCCAGCTCAACCGGGGCACAATCGCAGTAGTTCCCCCAGCACTACCTTAGCCGATATAGCGGAACGTAAGGTACCAAAACATGGGAGCCGGGCAAACCCAACTATTGACCAAAGACATGATTCGGAGCTGATGCATATAATGCTATAAGTTCGGAGGGCCGCACTTTGTGAAAGTGTTCGGACTTCTCACGCTGTATTATGGGGTGCTTGAGCCCCTGGCGTATGGACCGTACCACTGTACGGGTGCTAAATGTCATAACTGAACATATGTATTGAAAAAGAAATGAATAGAGAATGCAATAATAAGTTGAAGCTAAGCATTGTTTATTTTAAAAGGCTGCTGTGAAAGCAGAATGATACAAATAGTGTGATAAGCAAGAGATGGGACTATTTGACATGTCCCCCTCCAGGGGCGAGCTGCGAGAAGGTATGTAAGACAGGTATTTTGCTCGTTATAGAGACCATCTGGGAATTCGACGTAGCTTTCTGCCTCCTTGGTTGTTGCATCGTGTGTTTGGCGGTTGTACTGCCGGACAGGCTTTCGGAAGAGTGGAGTCCTAAAAGTAGGAAATAATGACAAAATCGGGAGACCCTAGTGCGGTTGAGCCGCATTTTTGGGCGTGTCGTGGTCGTGCCCCTCCCCCTGTGCCCATGGTATTTTTAGAGCGTAGTTATGTACGCGTAGTACTGATTTCACAGTTTTGTGAGGGCTGGGGTTGGGGCCGTATTGCTACGCTTGCTCGGAACGTGCCAGGCGGTCTTGTTGTAGGTTACTCCGGGCGCGCTTGACGGTGTCCGGACGTTTAATAGCCGGACTGGAGAATTGCCTTGAGAGGCTGCTTTGTACTTCCGCTGCGAGGGCCGCCGTGTGCTCCTCCGTTCGGAGAGAGCGTTCGGTGTTTCCATTGACCATAATGACTCCTCGAGGGCCTGGCATCTTGAGCTTGAGATATGCGTAGTGTGGCACCTCATAGAACTTTGCAAATGCGGTTCGTCCGAGTAGTGCGTGATAGCCACTGCAGAACGGGACTATGTCGAAGATTAACTCCTCGCTTCGGAAATTATCCAGGGATCCGAAGACCACTTCAAGTGTAACTGAGCCTGTACAGTTGGCCTCTACACCTGGTATGATGCCTTTAAAGGTTGTTTTTGTGGGTTTAATCCTTGAGGGATCTATGCCCATTTTCCGCACTGTATCCTGATAAAGCAGGTTTAGGCTGCTGCCGCCGTCCATAAGGACTCTAGTGAGGTGAAATCCGTCAATGATTGGGTCTAGAACCAATGCGGCGAATCCGCCATGGCGGATGCTAGTGGGGTGGTCCCTTCGATCAAAAGTGATCGAGTAGGAGGACCATGGGTTGAACTTTGGGGCGACTGGCTCCAACGCGTATACGTCCCTGAGTGCACGCTTCTGCTCCCTTTTGGGGATGTGGGTTGCGTATATCATGTTCACCGTCCGCACTTGTGGGGGGAAGCCCTTCTGTCCACTATTGTTCAGCGGCCCGGGCTCTTCGCCCTCGTCGCCGTGCAGCCCCTTGTATCTGTTTTCGGCATTTAACTTGCCGGCCTGCTTGAACACCCAACAATCCCTATTGGTGTGATTGGCTGGTTTTTCGGGGGTGCCATGTATCTGGCACGAGCGATCGAGTATACGGTCCAAACTAGACAGGCCCGGAGTGTTCCTCTTAAATGGCTTTTTCCGCTGACGGGCTTAGAGCCTCTGAATCCGGCATTAACTGCCGTATCTTCAGCGTTGTCACTGTTAATGCGACGCTTGTGCTTGTTGCGACGCGACCTGCCATTGTTGTCCTTGGTATCCGAATTACCAGGGCTCTTGGTCATGTTATTGCTACGAGCCAGCCAGCTGTCTTCTCCCGCGCAAAAGCGGGTCATGAGTGTCGTGAGGGCTGCCATAGATTTCGGCTTTTCCTGTCCAAGGTGCCTGTCAAGCCACTCGTCACAGATGTTATGCTTGAAGGCTGCTAGGGCCTCTGCGTCCGGACAGTCGACGATTTGATTTTTCTTGGTTAGGAACCATGTCCAGAATTGTGTGGCAGATTCTTCTGGCTGCTGAATTATGTGGCTCAGGTCATCAGCGTCTGGTGTGTCGCACATAAGTGCCCTGGAAATTGTCGAGGAATGCGGCTTCCAGGCCCTCCCAACAACCAATTGATTCTGCTGGCAGGCTGTTAACCCAATGCCGAGCTGGTCCTTTAAGCTTGAGTGGGAGGTATTTGATGGCGTGTAGATCATTGCCACGGGCCATGTGGATATGAAGGATATAGTCCTCGATCCATACCACAGGATCTGTTGTGCCATCATATGATTCAATGTTTACGGGTTTGAAACACTCTGGGATTTGATGATCCATTACTTCATCTGTGAAGCATAGTGGGTGTGCGGCGCCTCTGTACTGGGCTATATCACGACGTAGCTCAAATGAGCTTTGTGTGCTGTGTTCGGCCCGACCGGATTTACTGTATCCGGCATGACGGTTATCGTCTCGTGTCGTCGGGTGCCCGCGCGATCCGTAGATCGATCTTGTTTGCCTTGCCCTATCTTCCAACATATCTCGTAGGTCTAGCGCATTTCCCTGTGCCTTGGTATTTTTTGAGCGACGCCGGGGTGCGGCTTGAGTGGAGGGCCAGGAGGACTCTCTGTCGCGGCCGTGAGGTGGCCGGTCAGCCGCATCATGCGCTGGTGATGTAGGCTTAAGTGCTTCCTCCTCTAAACGGGGTAGCAACCTGCGCTTTGGGTAGCTCTTGGAGAGGCGTTCGAGTTCGTATTCCTCGGCCGCAAGGACTTCCGTCCATCTGTCGGCTAGCAAGTCTTGATCAGCTCTAAGCTGTTGCTGTTTTTTCTTAAGGCTACTCGCCGTGGCCATAAGCCTGCGCTTAAAGTGCTCTTGTTCAACGGGATCCTCAGGCACGACAAACTCGTCGTCGCCGAGGCTTGCCTCGTCTTTAGAGGGAGGCATGTAATTATCATCCTCTTCTTCTCTGCCTGCCGCTCTCTCAGGGGGGCTGGCTTCTCCATCCTCCATCGCTGAATCTTGCTGGAGGGAATTGTCTTCGGCACTGTCCGGGGTGTTATTATCTCCCGTGCAGGCATCACCGTTTTTGCTTTGGCGGGACTTAGAGGGGCGCCGCTGACGCCGGCGCTTGGGTTGCTTCTTGGAGGGGTCATCCCCCGTTGTTCCGTCGCCATTGCCTTCTTTGGGTGTATCCACCATATATATGTCATATGACGAGGTGGCTTTCCAGTGCCCTATAGGTGCTGGTTCATGTTCGTCTCCTACATCGTCGTCCATACAGTCGATGTCTTCGGAGTCGAAGTCGAGCATGTCGGTTAAATCATCGACAGTGGCTATGAAGTGGGTGGTGGGTGGGCGTCGAATTTCTTCGTCGTCCGCATCCCAATCCTGTTAGCCATAGTCCGGCCAGGGCTCTCCTGAGAAAGAGAGAGAGACCTTAGTGAATTCAGAATGTCGCCAAAGGGTGAGTGCTGAAAGATATCTGCGGCGGTGAATTCCATGATCGGCGCCCAATCGAATTCAATTGGCAGGGGCGCGGAAGGTTCGGAGTCCGGAAAAGAGTCCGGCACCTTGGAGTCACGGGCTTCGCAGAGGATGAGGCTGGTGTTCGGCTCGATCGCCATTGAGACTGCAGCCCCCGAGGCGGTGTGTAGCCACCCGTCCTCGATCGACGTAGTTGGCTCCGAGCTAAGGGTCGGAGCTGATGCGGGCGTGGCCTCTAGGGTACTGTTCGGTGGCAGAGCTAGGTCATACCCATCGTGACAGTGCAGCGCGCCCGGCTGTGGCTCGAATCCGTCAAAGATCAAGTCTCCACGGATGTCGGCCGTGTAGTTCAAACTCCCAAATCTGACCTGATGGCCAGGGGCGTAGCTTTCAATCTGCTCCAGATGGCCAAGCGAATTAGCCCGTAGTGCAAAGCCGCCGAACACAAAAATCTGTCCGGGGAGAAAGGTCTCACCCTAGACCGCATCGTTGTTGATGATCGGAGGAGCCATCGGGCCTAAAGGTGACGACACAGAGGAACTCTCAATGAAAGCACCAATGTCGGTGTCAAAACCGGCGGATCTCGGGTAGGGGGTCCCGAACTGTGCATCTAGGCGGATGGTAACAGGAGACAAGGGACACAATGTTTTTACCCAGGTTTGGGCCCTCTCGATGGAGGTAAAACCCTACTCCTGCTTGATTAATATTGATGATATGGGTAGTACAAGAGTAGATCTACCACGAGATCAAAGAGGCTAAACCCTAGAAGCTAGCCTATGGTATGATTGTTGTTCGTCCTATGGACTAAAACCCTCCGGTTTATATAGACACCGGAGAGGGATAGGGTTACACAGAGTCGGTTACAATGGGAGGAGATCTACATATCCGTATTGCCAAGCTTGCCTTCCACGCCAAGGAAAGTCCCATCCGGACACGGGACAAAGTCTTCAATCTTGTATCTTCATAGTCCGAGAGTCCGGCCAAAGGTTATAGTCCGGCTATCCGGACACCCCCTAATCCAGGATTCCCTCACTCGTCAAGGAGGTTGATTGCAGAGGCGGCGCGTCAATGGGTTGGCATGCTTGGAAAAGGTGGATGTGCTATTGGCTGCGCTTGTTGCCTCAGTGCATCGCGTGCCGCCTAGGTTTATGCGCAATATCGCTGGGTGGCGGCAGGAAACTGCTACCTCTTGAACATGCATTGGTTTTCCCTTGAAGAGGAAAGGGTGATGCAGCAAAGTAGCGTAAGTATTTCCCTTAGTTGTTGAGAACCAAGGTATCAACCCAGTAGGAGATAAGACGCAAGTCCCTAGTACCTACACAAACAAACAAGAACCTCGCAACCAACGCGATAAAGGGGTTGGCAATCCCTTCACGGCAACTTGCGAAAGTGAGATCTAATAGAGATAATAAGATAAATATTTTTGGTATTTTTGTTGTATAGATTGGAAAATAAAGATTGCAAAATAAACGGTGACAGAAATAGCTTGTTGACGGGAGAATAATATAATGGAGAATAGACCCGGGGGCCATAGTTTTCACTAGTGGCTTCTCTCAAGATAGCAAATTCTACGGTGGGTGAAGAAATTACTCTCAAGATAGCAAATTCTATGGTGGGTGAAAAATATAGTTGGCGAGATGACAACGATGCTACGATGGAGATCAAGGTGTAGCGTCGGTGACGATGGTGATCATGACGGTGCTTTGGAGATGGAGATGAAAGGCACAAGATGATGATGGCCATATCATATCACTTATATTGATTGCATCTGATGTTTATCCTTTATGCATCTTATTTTGCTTTGTTTGACGGTAGCATTATAAGATGATCTCTCACTAAATTTCAAGGTAAAAGTGTTCTTCCTGAGTATGCACTATTACCAAAGTTCGTCGTGTCGAGACACCACATGATGATCGGGTGTGATAAGCTCAACGTTCATCTATAACGGGTGTAAGACAGTTTTACACATGCAGAATACTCGGGTTAAACTTGACGAGCCTAGCATATGCAGATATGGCCTCGGAACACTAAGACCGAAAGGTCGATCGTGAACCATATAGTAGATATGATCAACATAGTGATGTTCACCATTGAAAATTACTCCATTTCACGTGATGATTGGTTATGGTTTAGTTGATATGGATCACGTGATCAGTTATACGATTAGAGGGATGTCTATCTAAGTGGGAGTTCTTAAGTAATATGATTAATTGAACTTAAATTTATCATGAACTTAGTACCTGATAGTATTTTGCTTGTCTATGTTATTGTAGATAGATGGCCCGTGCTGTTGTTCCGTTGAATTTTAATGCGTTCCTTGAGAAAGCAAAGTTGAAAGATGATGGTAGCAATTACATGGACTGGGTCCGTAACTTGAGGGTTATCCTCATTGCTGCATAGAAGAATTACATCGTGGAAGCACCGCTGGGTGCCAAACCCACTGCAGGAGCAACGCCAGGTGTTATGAATGTCTGGCAGAGCAAAGCTGATGACTACTCAATAGTTCAGTGTGTCATGCTTTACGACTTAGAACCGGGACTTCAACGTCGTTTTGAACATCATGGAGCATATGAGATGTTCCAGGAGTTGAAGTTAATATTTCAAGAAAATGCCCGGATTGAGAGATATGAAGTCTCCAATAAGTTCTACAGCTGCAAGATGGAGGAGAATAGTTCTGTCAGTGAACATATACTCAGAATGTCTGGGTACCATAATCACTTGACTCAGCTGGGAGTTAATCTTCCGGTTGATAGTGTCATTGACAGAGTTCTTCAATCACTGCCACCAAGCTACAAAAGCTTTGTGATGAACTATAATATTCAAGGGATGGATAAGATGATTCTCGAGCTCTTCACAATGCTAAAGGCTGCGGAGGTAGAAATCAAGAACGAGTATCAAGTGTTGATGGTCAACAAGACCACCAGTTTCAAGAAAAAGGGTAAAGGGAAGAAGAAAGGGAACTTCAAGAAGAACGGAAAACAAGTTTCTGCTCAAGAGAAGAAACCCAAGTCTGGACCTAAGCCTGAGACTGAGTGCTTCTACTGCAAAGGGACTGGTCACTGGAAGCGGAACTGCCCCAAGTATTTGGCGGATAAGAAGGATGGCAAGGTGAACAAAGGTATATGTGATATACATTTTATTGATGTGTACCTTACTAGAGCTCACAGTAGCACCTGGGTATTTGATACTGGTTCTGTTGCTAATATTTGCAACTCAAAACAGGGACTACGGATTAAGCGAAGACTGGCTAAGGACGAGGTGACGATGCACGTGGGAAATGGTTCCAAAGTCGATGTGATCGTTGTCGGCACGCTACCTCTACATCTACCTTCGGGATTAGTTTTAGACCCGAATAATTGTTATTTGGTGCCAGTGTTAAGCATGAACATTATATGTGGATCTTGTTTGATGCAAGACGGTTATTCATTTAAATCTGAGAGTAATGGTTGTTCTATTTATATGAGTAATATCTTTTATGGTCATGCACCCTTGAAGAGTGGTCTATTTGTGTTGAATCTCGATAGTAGTGATACACATATAAATAATGTTGAAGCCAAAATATGAAGAGTTGATAATGATAGTGCAACTTATTTGTGGCACTGCCTTTCGGGTCATATTGGTGTAAAGCGCATGAAGAAACTTCATACTGATGGACTTCTGGAATCACTTGATTATGAATCACTTGGTACTTGCGAACCATGCCTCATGGGCAAGATGACTAAAATGTCGTTCTCCGGAACAATGGAGCGAGCAACAGATTTGTTGGAAATCATACATACCGATGTATGTGGTCCGATGAATGTTGAGGCTCGCGGCGGGTATCGTTATTTTCTCACCTTCACAAATGATTTGAGCAGATATGGGTATATCTACTTAATGAAACATAAGTCTGAAACATTTGAAAAGTTCAAAGAATTTCAGAGTGAAGTGGAAAATCATCGTAACAAGAAAATAAAGTTTCTACAATCTGATCGTGGAGGAGAATATTTGAGTTACAAGTTTGTTCTACATTTGAAACAATGTGAAATAGTTTCACAACTCACGCCACCCGAAACACCACAATGTAATGGTGTATCCGAACGTCGTAATCGTACTTTACTAGATATGGTGCGATATATGATGTCTCTTACTGATTTACCGCTATCGTTTTGGGGTTATGCTTTAGAGATAGCTGCATTCACATTAAATAGGGCACCATCGAAATCCATTGAGACGATGCCTTATGAACTGTGGTTTGGCAAGAAACCAAAGTTCTCGTTTCTTAAAGTTTGGGGCTGCAATGCTTATGTGAAAAAACTTCAACCTGATAAGCTTGAACCCAAATCGGAGAAATGTGTCTTCATAGGATACCCATAGGAAACTGTTGGGTACACCTTCTATCACAGATCCGAAGGCAAGACATTTGTTGCTAAGAATGGATCCTTTCTAGAGAAGGAGTTTCTCTCGAAAGAAGTGAGTGGGAGGAAAGTAGAACTTGATGAGGTAATTGTACCTGCTCCCTTATTGGAAAGTAGTTCATCACAGAAACCAGTTCCTGTGACACCTACACCAATTAGTGAGGAAGCTAATGATGATGATCATGAAACTTCAGATCAAGTTACTACCGAACCTCGTAGGTCAACCAGAGCAAGATCCACGCCAGAGTGGTACGGTAATCCTATTCTGGAGGTCATGTTGCTTGACCATGACGAACCTACGAACTATGAGGAAGCGATGATGAGCCCAGATTCCGCAAAATGGCTTGAGGCCATGAAATCTGAGATGGGATCCATGTTGAAAGGATCGATATGGTTGACTAGGGGGGTGAATAGGCAACTAACAATTTTTAGCTTTTCTTTAACAATTTAAACTTTGCATCAAAGTAGGTTGTCTAGATATGCAACTAGGTGAGCAACCTATATGATGCAACAAGGATAGGAACACAAGCAAGCAAGATATATGAAACAAATAAGCTTGCACAAGTAAAGGCACGAGATAACCAAGAGTGGAGACGGTGGAGACGAGGATGTGTTGCCGAAGTTCCTTCCCTTTGAGAGGAAGTATGTCTCCGTTGGAGCGGTGTGGAGGCACAATGCTCCCCAAGAAGCCACTAGGGCCACCGTATTCTCCTCATGCCCTCACACAATGCGAGATGTCATGATTCCACTATTGGTGCCCTTGGAGGCGGCGACCGAACGTTTACAAACTAGGTTGGGGCAATCTCCACAACTCAATTGGAGGCTCCCAACGACACCACGAAGCTTCACCACAATGGACTATGGCTTCGCGGTGACCTCAACCATCTAGGATGCTCAAACACCCAAGAGTAACAAGGTCCGCAAGGGATTAGTGGGGGGAATCAAATATCTCTTGGTGGAAGTGTAGATCGAGGCCTTCTCAACCACTCCCGAGAAAATCAACAAGTTTGGTCGGCTAGGGAGTGAGATCGGGCGAAAATGGAGCTTGGAGCAATAATGGAGCTTAGGGGTGGAAGAGGTAAGTCAACAGGGAAGAAGGGGACCCCTTATATAGTGTGGGACAAGGATCCAACTGTTACCCACCAACCAGCCCGCGGCCAGCGGTACTACCGTGCCTCGCCGGCGGTACTACCGCAAGGCCGCGCGGTACTACTGCTTGCAACCGAGCGGTACTACCGTGGTTGTGCGGTACTACCGTACCGACCCATGGTACTGCCACAACCCCAGCGACAGTAAAGATAAACAGACGTGCAGGAGCTGGGGGCGGTACTTCCGCACGCGCGGTACTACCGCGCCCCTCATGCGGTACTACCGCAAGGCAAAAACCCCCAGCTAGGGGGAAGGGAACTTCCGTGCCTACTTCCGCAAAGAAACAGAAGTAGCAAAAACCCGACACAGTAGTACCGCCGAGGGGCAGTACTACTGCCTGACTGCATAGCGCAGTACTACTGCTCGGCGAAAACGATACTAACGCGGTAGGTGCGGATGTAAAAAATTACATCCGCCCCTACTACCGCAAAGGGGAAGCACTAGCCTGGTGGGCAGCGGAAGTGCGGCTCCAGGGGAGCGGTACTACCGTGGGCACCTGTGGTACTACCGCGCCATCGCGCGGTACTACCGCAGACGCCTACGGTACTACCGTTTTCCTGGGAGCAGTACTACCGCGACCAACCACAACAGCCAGACAAGGAAGGCAATAAAACGGAGGAAGCTCCAAGGAAAAAGGAAGGGACAAGAAGGAGACGTGTACGTGATGATTCCACCCAAACCTTTCCAACGCGGACCCCCTCTTAATAGTACGACTTTCCTATGACTCAAATCCACCAAAAAGAAACGTAGAACAAACGCCGTCTTCATCAGTCTTCGAGGGGCACCCAACCGTCTTGTGCCTAGCAATGAAGTGTCTGGAATACTCAAGGCACACGATTAGTCCGCAAATGCGTTGTCATCAATCACCAAAACACTTAGGGATAAATATGCCCTTACAATCTCCCCCTTTTTGGTGGATTGATGACAATACGGGATTTGCACAAGGAAAATAATATTAAGTAAATGCAAACCCCTCCTCTCTAGAATATAGACGGGCTCCCCCTAGATGTGTGCCACCTAGATGAGTGCTTTGGACTGCACGGTACACGAATACTAGGAGGAAAGCTCCCCCTATATTATAGAGACAAGGCATATCTATCACTAGACAAGATAGCACAAACATAAGTCAACTACGATAGATAAAGAGCATATGTCTTACACCATGTGAGGAAAGGTCTCAAAAGCACAAACCAAACAAGAGCAAACAAGCACAAACGAGGTCCAAAAGAAAAAGCAAAAAAATGCACAAAGCACGACACAACGCAAATCCCTACACTCTCTCCCCCTTTGGCATCAAGACGCCAAAAAAGGCAGAGAGGACACCTACACACACGGGGTGGCTCAGGCAGAGAAGTCATCCCACTGCTCCTCGTGCTCCTCGTTAGACTCAGCGGCGGGGATAGTCTCCTTGAAGTCATCCTCTGAACTGGTCCACTTGTATCCCTGCTTTGACATCCAGGCAGCCTCAGGTGTGATGACATCCTGAGACCCGCCAGACACATCCTCTCCAAAGAGCCTCATAACCTTCTTGTCACGGCGGCGACTCTCCTTGTCTGCCACGTGAGCCCTGTACTGTCCCTTTGCCTGCATGCAGAAGAGAGTCTTCATCTTATCCTTTAGCTTCTTGGCCCATGACGGCTCAGTGGAAGGAGTGGTGGACCTAGCAGCACAGTCCTCAGCAACATTCTCAGCAGCAGCCTCCTCCTCACCAGCAACCCTCCTAGCAGAAGAGGCCTCAGCACGGGTAGTGGTGTTGGCCAAGTTGGGCTTGACGCGGAGGCTGATGGACTCAGGGCGAATCCAGTCTGGAGCAAGGAACTCATCAGCAGAGTACATCTTCTCCCAAGTGGTGGAGAGCAGCCGAAACAGGTACGGTCCATAGATAGGTACCTTATGAGTGAACACCGCGAACCGAAGCTCACACTACATGATGTGTGAGACATCAAGTGGCTGAGTCTGAGAAGAACGTGCCTCTGCACACAGGAGCAACATGTCCACTAGATATGCATGGACCTTGTCCTTGTCGCTAATGCATGGGAACAGAGTGTTGCGGAAGATGCGATGCATGATATCCAGAAAGGAGTTTAACACCCAAGTTGACTTGCCATTGGGGAGCACCTTATCAACAAGGAAAGGCTGAAGCAAGTTCTTGTTGGCAGACTCAGAGTTGGCATGGGGGCGAACACCAACGGGGGTGTGAAGCCCATCATCAGGAATGTGCAGCAGATCCATGAACTCTTTCCATGTAGCAGACAGCTGACGGCCGTTGGTAATCCAGGTCATCCTCCGCTCCTCCCCGGGATGAAAGTACACTGATGCAAAGAACTGACAAATGAGCTCAGGGTCATAGTCATGGTGAAAAGAGATCACCAGCTCAATAGCAAACTGCTCCACCAAGTCCAGAGCCTCTCCAAAATAGTCACGAAACTTGTCCTTCCGCATGTGATGCATGTCTATCCACTTGACACCCACGAAGGTATTCTGCTTGCTCTTGATCACATCCAGATAGATGAGAACCTGTTGCTTGTTCCAGAACATCTCGGTGCCTCTGAGCATAGCCTGAGGAGTCACATAGGGATTGATCCTCCGACGTTCAACATACTCAGAGACAGAAATCTCGTCCATGCCCTTAGCAGGTTCCTTTTGCTTGCTTGCAGTGGTCTTGACATTGCGCTTGGGGGCATTGGAGCCCTCTGGGGCTTCATCTTGGGGGTTGCGCAGACGCTTGGAGCCAGTGTCACGACTGGGATTGGAACGGCGAGAGCCACCACCTGAGACACAAAAATGCAAAGCACCCACAACAGCCAAGAGGGATTAATGCAAAGACCACAACAAAGCAAGAGAAACAGGCAGAAAGCACACATGATAAATGCCTAGAGAGAGATTTGATCCCTACGGTAGTACTGCCAAGTGTTGCGAAGCTAAGATAGTAGTACTGCTCTTAGACGCGGTAGTACCATGCAAGGTCACGGTAGTACCGGGTCTAGGAGCGGTAGTACGACCTTAGCGCCTCGGCTAGCGTGGTAGTACCGCGTCTGCTGAGCGGTAGTACCGCACAAGCTAGCACGGTAGTACCGCACCTGATGGGAAGTAGTACCGCACATCAGACACGGTAGTACCGCACCGCGTCAGATCTGAACAAGTTCAAATATGAGAAAAGCCCGCGAAACCACGGCGGTACTACGGTTGGACAAAGCTACCACAAGATAGCATATCAAGTATGATTCCTACGCATCATGACTCTCCTACATCCTACTCTTGCATAGATTTGGCCTAAAATCTCAAGAACAACAAGTTTCTCCTAAAAAACCTAGAAGCAAGAGAACATCCAAGAAAAAGAGGGATTTGGAGAAAAACCTTGGTCCATGGCAGGAGGAAGTGGTGGGGAACGATCCCACCGATCGGAATCCGAGGAGAGTGGCCGGAGACGGAGATCCGGCGAGGGCCTCCGGCGCCGTTCTTGAGCGAGAGAGAGAGAGAGAAACGTGGGGAGAGAGACAAATGAATGGGTATGGGGAGTTGGAACTCCCCTGCCCGAGTCATAACCCCCACGCTCCCTCGACGACGTGGTAGTACCGTGCCCCAACGCGGTAGTACCGCCCGGCGCGGTACTTCCGAAGTACCGCACCTGAGCGGTAGTACCGTGTTGTGGAGCGGTAGTACCGTGCCTCCCAAAGAGGTAGTACCGCGGCCAACCACGGTAGTACCGTGGGCTCTAGAAGATGCACGTTTCGAGCACACGAAAAACTGGGTCTTTGCACAAACACTCCGAGCCAACATGACACCACAAGACCACGCAACACACAAAGCCAGAAAGGCACATGACAAACGAAACAACCACGAGACACCACCTCTCCAAAGAGAGGGCGGTGGCTGTAGCCACCTATGTTTGAGTCAATTGGTATGGCACCGCGAAGAATTATCCTTGGGTCCATGACCAAAACTCGTCTTTGGAGGACAAGTACCATCAAACATGGCTAATGTGAAAGACTTGATCGATTTATGCATAATGGGGGGAGGGAGAGTTCATTGAGAGAACATCACTCCCCCTATGTCCATGCCTACATCTAAATAGGACAACACGTTGAGTATGGTGGGGTGTGCAAGGGTTCAAGCAACATTGCTCGAATCAATGATATTTAGCTCATGCCTTAACTCGCGAAATCTTGCTTCATCCAAGGGCTTCGTGAAGATATCTGCAAGGTTATCATGAGTGTTGACATAGTTGAGCTCGATCTCTCCTCGCCTAATGTGATCCCGGATCAAGTGATACCGGATCTCAATATGCTTCGTCTTGAAGTGTTGCACCGGGTTGAGAGAGATCTTGATGGCACTTTCATTGTCACACCAAAGAGGCACGTTGTCACAAATGACACCGTAATCCTTTAAAGTTTGCCTCATCCATAAGAGTTGTGCACAAAAACTACCGGCCGCCACATACTCCGCTTCGGTGGACGAGAGAGACACTCAACTTTGCTTTTTGGAAGACCAACTTACCAAAGAGCAACCAAGGAATTGGCACCCTCCAGAAGTGGACTTCCTATCCACTTTGTCTCCCGCCCAATCGGAATCCGAATACCCTACAAGCTTGAAGTTTGCTCCTCTTGGGTACCATAGGCCAAAGTTTGGGGTATGAGCCAAATATCGAAAGATTCGTTTGACCGCCACATAGTGACTTTCCTTAGGTGCGGCTTGAAACCGTGCACAAATTCCCACACTCAACATGATATCCGGTCTAGATGCACAAAGGTAAAGCAAGGAACCTATCATGGAGCGATATACCTTTTGATCCACCGCTTTACCATTGGGATCTATGTCAAGTTGGCACTTGGTGGGCATGGGAGTGGAAGCCGGCTTGACATCACTTAGCTTGAATCTTTTGAGCATGTCTTGAGTATATTTGGCTTGATTGATGAAGGTTCCTTCGCTTCTTTGCTTCACTCCGAACCCTAGAAAGAACTTCAACTCTCCCATGGAAGACATCTCGAACTTTAAGGTCATGAGAGTGGCAAATTCCTCATTGAAAGCTTTGTTGGGGGAACCAAATATAATATCATCAACATATAATTGGCACACAAACAACTCCTCTTTGACCTTCTTAGTAAAAAGAGTGGGGTCGATTAGCCCAACTTCAAAACCACGGTCTTGTAACAACTCGGTAAGGTGGTCATACCACGCATGTGGGGCTTGTTTAAGGCCATAGAGTGCCTTATCGAGTTGATACACATGATCGGGAAAGTAGGGATCCTCGAACCCGGGGGGTTGCTTGACATAAACCAATTCATTAATGGGACCATTAAGAAAAGCACTCTTCACATCCATTTGTTGTAACTTAAAGTTATGATGAGAAGCATAGGCAATCAACATGCGAATTGATTCAAGACGAGCAACGGGAGCAAAGGTTTCACCGTAGTCGATACCCTCGACTTGGGAGTAGCCTTGTGCTACCGAACGAGCCTTGTTGCGAATGATAATCCCATGGGCATCTTGCTTGTTCTTAAATATCCACTTGGTTCCGATGACATTGTGGTTCCCCGTCGGTCTTGGAACCAATCTCCACACTTTGTTGCGCTCGAAGTTGTTGAGTTCTTCATGCATGGCATTGAGCCAATCCGGATCTTCTAGCGCTTCATAGACCTTGTGGGGTTCCACACAAGAGACAAACGCGTGATGCTCACAATAATTTTCTAATTGTCTACGAGTTCTTACCCCCTTTCTTAAGCTTCCAAGCACATTCGCCATGAGATGATCCTTGGTGGAGAGCTTGCAAGCAACCTTGGCGGCACGACGCCCTAATTCCTCCTCGGGGGTGAGACGAGGAGTGGTCACTTGATCATTTTGAGCATCGTCTTGAGCTAGTTCTTGTTCTTGAACTTGCTCGGAGGAGAGAACTTGACCTTGGGCATCACTTGATGTGTCAACACCGTCTTGAGCGTGATCTTGCGCTTGGTCATGTTCTTGAGGTTGAGGGCCTTCATGTTGTTCTTCGGAAGCGTGTGGGCCTTGGGTTGGTGATGGATCCACTTGAGTGGAGCATTGTCCTTCTCCTTCGGCCACAAGGGGTTCCTCAATGGGTAGGATAAAGCCAACACCCATTCTTCTTATGGCTTGAGGAGGAATTTCATCACCTACATCACAAGTGCCACTTTGCTCCACTTGGGAGCCGTTATTCTCATCAAAATCCACGTTACACGTCTCCTCAATAAGTCCCGTGGATTTATTAAGGACACGGTAAGCATGAGAGTTTGTAGCATAACCAACAAATATGCCCTCATAAGCTCTAGCCTCAAATTTAGACAACCGAACACCTTTCTTGAGAATGAGACACTTACACCCGAACACCCGGAAGTACTTGAGGTTGGGCTTGTTACCGGTGAGTATCTCATATGGAGTCTTGTTCAAGCCCTTGCGGAGGTAGAGCCGATTGGATGCATGACACGCGGTATTGATGGCTTCGGCCCAAAAGTTGTACGGAGACTTGAACTCCACTATCATGGTCCTTGCCGCATCCATCAACGTCCGGTTCTTCCTCTCCGCAACACCGTTTTGTTGAGGGGTGTAAGGTGCGGAGTATTGATGCTTGATCCCCTCATCACTAATAAACTCATCCAAGGTGTAGTTCTTGAACTCGGTGCCGTTGTCACTTCTTATTGTCAAGATCTTTGCATTGTGTTGATGTTGTGCTTCATTTGCAAAGTCAATGACGGTTTGTTGGGTCTCGCTCTTCCTCTTGAAGAAATACACCCAAGTGTATCTTGAGTAGTCATCCACAATAACCAAGCAATACTTCCTACCCCAAGCGAAGGATGGAGGCCCAAATAGATCCATGTGAAGGAGCTCCAAAGGCCTCTTTGAGTAAATGATAATCGTGGGAGGGTGAGCCTTCTCATGTAGCTTTCCTTCGATACAAGCACTGCAAGCACGATCTTTAGCAAAACTAACATTCGTTAGTCCACGGACATGGTCCCCCTTGAGGAGACTTTGCAAAGATCTCATATTGACATGGGCTAAACAGCGATGCCAAAGCCATCCCACATCAACTTTAGCCATTAGGCATGTCGCGGTCTTAGTGGGTCACTCCGAAAAGTTAATCACATATAGACCGTTCTCGACATGCCCAACAAAGGCTACTTTAAGAGTCTTGCTCCACAAGAGGGCCACGATATCGATATCAAAGAAAGTGGCAAAGCCCATGATTGCAAGTTGATGAACGGAAAGTAAATTGTATTCAAGGGACTCAACAAGCATGACCTTCTCGATCGTGAGATCATGAGAGATGACCACCTTGCCAAGTCCCAATACCTTGGAGGATGAGGCGTCACCCCACTCGACATTGGTGGGCATAGATGGAATCTTGTGCATGTCCACCACCAAGTCCTTGCTTCCGGTCATATGATTTGTAGCTCCGCTATCGAGCAACCATGACCCCCCACCGGAAGCAAACACCTACAAGAGATTAATGCTTGGTTTTAGGTACCCATTTTGTAATGGGTCCTTTGATGTTAGTAACAAGGGTCTTTGGAACCCAAATAGACCATTCAATGTATTCATGAAAAGAACCAATGAATTTGGCATAGATATGCCCATCACTAGCACGACATAACTCATAAGAAGGATTAAAGTCACCGGCTTTGATGCGAGGAGTGACATCCCCCCTTTTGACAATGCCACCCTTCGCATTGTTCTTCTTCTTCTTCTCCTCGGAGGCACTTTCTCCCTCCTTCACAAAGGTTTGCATGAGAGGAGGAGGTCGTTTGGTCTTGTCATTCTTCTTCTTGTTCTTGGAGTCGGGCACGTACCCAACCCCTTCCTTGGCTACAACTCCCTTTTGGTTGATCAAGAGATCGTTGAGGTTCTTCTTGCCTTGTATACAAGTCGCAAGACCTTTCTCAAGTTGCCCCTTTAGCTTGCACATGCTCACAACACGGGTTAGTAGCATTTGCATTATCAATTAACATCATATGAGGGAAAGTGGCTTTTTCATTAGTTAGCTTTACTTGAAGTTGATCATGAGACTCTTTGAGGCTAGCATGAGCACCCTTCAAGACCTTGTGAGCCTTGTCAAGTAGATCAAACTCCTCTTTGAGTCTAGCAAGATCAACCTCAAGTTCGGCCTTCTCGGAGTTTAGCACATGAGAAACAATGAGGACATGATCATAATCTTTCTTTAACTTAGCATGATCAACATTGTGTGACTCCTCAAGAGCCAAACGAAGACCACGCTCTTCCTCAAGAGCATTGGAAAGATTCGAAATAGCATCGGCATAGTCACGACTATGCCCTTCCATCTTAGTGATGGTATTTTCGTGAGCCTCGATCATGTCATTGGCTTCACCAAGTTGTTCCAAGAGAGCAAAAAAGTGCTTCTTGGATTTTCCCTTGAGTTTGCCCATAAAGGCCTCAAACTCATTAGCCTCCACCTTAGCTTCCTCAAGTTCATTAATGCTATCCGTCGGAGAAGGATGTTTAATGATGGTAGTTTTGATGTTGGAGGTTACCTTGTTGGTGGCTTTAGCCATGAGGCACTTGGCGGTGATGCTCTCATTGTGTGAGTCGAAGAGAGACACCCGTGGAGTCGTCGCAATGGCAACGGAGGCCATGGCAACCGACTCATCACTTTCATCATCGTCATCATCCTCATTGTACTCTTCTTGTACCACCAATGCCTTGGGAGGGGTCTTCTTGGTGAAGTTCATCTTGTTAGGGAACGACTTGGCCTTGTCCTTTCGGATGAGCTTGCCACCATTGTCTTCCCTCTTCTCATATGGGCACTCCGCAACAAAATGACTCACGTTGCCACAATTGTAGCAAGTCCTTACATGTTGCTTGCTCTTCGTGCCACTTGAGTTGTTTTTGCTAAAGTTTGCCTCGTGTTTTTCTTGCTCCAAAATTGCCTTGAAGCAAGTGCCATGTGTTCATGATACGCATACTTCGTATCTTTGGGGTTGCTCTCCTCTTCTTCCTCTTCTTCTTCTTCAATAGTGAGCTTGGCCTTCAATGCAAGGTTAGGCTTCTTTGCCCTTTGAGAATGAAGCACCGCATTGTCGGCGGTCTTGTCCAAAATGTTCATGGCCACAAACTCATCCAACACTTCGCTTGAGGTCAAAGTGTGGAAGTCCGGTCTTTGACGAATGACGGAGGACATGGCCTTGTGATAGGGCATCATTGCCTTGAGGAATTTGCGCTTGCTCCAATTGTCATCCGTGTCCTTGCTCCCCTGATCTCGTAGTGAGACCACGAGTTTGGTTACTCTCCGATAAAGCTCACAAGGTTCTTCATCTTCTTTCATTGCAAACTCATCGGCCTCATCGTGCACCACTTCATAGTTGGAGTGTTGAATGCGTGTGCTTCCCTGGTAGAGAGAGACAACACAATGCCATGCATCTTTGGCCAAGGCGAAGGGACGAAGATGAGGTAGGTCTTCGGGCGGAATTGCATCTTGAATGATGAAGAGAGCATTCTCATTGAATTGATTATCCGCGGCTTCTCGAGGAGTGAAGTTGCTTGGATCATGCGGATAAAAACCTTCTTCAATGATTCTTCAAAGGTTAGTGTTCACATGATTTAAATGACGTTTAAAGCGGTAAACCCAAGAATCAAAGTCCTCATTTTTCACAATCTTAGGGGGAGGACCGGCATGATTCAAATGAGTGGAAGGAACCGGTCCACCATAAACAAGTGGTGGTTCCACATGAGCAAAGATGCCGGTGCCATTTTTACCACTAGAAGAAGGAGCCTTTTCACTACTAGCTTCCCCTTGTGGGGGATAGCATCCGTCACCTTGTCGGTGGGGTCACCCACTTTCAACGGTGCGGTGGATAGTTTAAGCCCCTCTAGAAATTTAGTAAACATGCTTTCAACTTCGATCGTCATGGAGGTTTTCAATGTCTCCAAGGTTACATTGAACTCCTCATGAGAGACTGAGGTTCCCCCATCGCCCGTAGACGAGGTCGGATTCACACCAGAGTGTTCCTCCACACCGTCTACGGTATCAACCATACTCTTTGGACGGTAAAGTCCTTAATAAAGAGACGAGGCTCTGATACCAATTGAAAGGATCGATATGGTTGACTAGAGGGGGTTGAATAGGCAACTAACAATTTTTAGCTTTTCTTTAACAATTTAAACTTTGCATCAAAGTAGGTTGTCTAGATATGCAACTAGGTGAGCAACCTATATGATGCAACAAGGATAGGAACACAAGCAAGCAAGATATATGAAACAAATAAGCTTGCACAAGTAAAGGCACGAGATAACCAAGAGTGGAGACGGTGGAGACGAGGATGTGTTGCCATAGTTCCTTCCCTTTGAGAGGAAGTACGTCTCCATTGGAGCGGTGTGGAGGCACAATGCTCCCCAAGAAGCCACTAGGGCCACCGTATTCTCCTCACGCCCTCACACAATGCGAGATGCCGTGATTCCACTATTGGTGCCCTTGGAGGCGGCGACCGAACCTTTACAAACTAGGTTGGGGCAATCTCCACAACTCAATTGGAGGCTCCGAACGACACCATGAAGCTTCACCACAATGGACTATGGCTTCGCGGTGACCTCAACCGTCTAGGATGCTCAAACACCCAAGAGTAACAATATCCACAAGGGATTAGTGGGGGGAATCAAATATCTCTTGGTGGAAGTGTAGATCAAGGCCTTCTCAACCACTCCCGAGCAAATCAACAAGTTTGGTTGGCTAGGGAGTGAGATCGGGCGAAAATGGAGCTTGGAGCAATAATGGAGCTTAGGGGTGGAAGAGGTAAGTCAATGGGGAAGAAGGGGACCCCTTATATAGTGTGGGACAAGGATCCAACCGTTACCCACCAACCAGCCTGCGGCCAGCGGTACTACCGCGCCTGGCCAGCGGTACTACCGCAAGGCCGCGCGGTACTACTGCTTGCAACCAAGCGGTACTACCGTGGTTGTGCGGTACTACCGTACCGACCCACGGTACTGCCGCAACCCCAGTGACAGTAAAGATAAACAGACGCGCAGGAGCTGGGGGCGGTACTTCCGCACGCGCGGTACTACCGCGCCCCCCATGCGGTACTACCGCAAGGCAAAAACCCCCAGCCAGGGGGAAGGGAACTTCCATGCCTACTTCCGCAAAGAAACGGAAGTAGCAAAAACCCGACACAGTAGTACCGCCCCTCGGCGGTACTACTGCCTGACTGCATAGCGCGGTACTACCGCTCGGCAAAAACGGTAATACTGCGGTAGGTGCGGATGTAAAAAATTACATCCGCCCCTACTACCGCAAAGGGGCGGCACTAGCATGGTGGGCAGCGGTAGTGGGGCTCCAGGGGAGCGGTACTACTGTGGGCACCTGCGGTACTACCGCGCCACCACGCGGTACTACCGCGGATGCCAACGGTACTACCATTTTCCTGGGAGCAGTACTACCGCGACCAACCACAGCAGCCAGACAAGGGAGGCAAGAAAACGGAGCAAGCTTCAAGGAAAAAGGAGGGGACAAGAAGGAGACGTGTACGTGATGATTCCACCCAAACCTTTCCAACGCGGACCCCCTCTTAATAGTACGGCTTTCCTACGACTCAAATCCACCAAAAAGAAACGTAAACAAACACCATCTTCATCAGTCTTCGAGGGGCACCCAACCGTCTTGTGCCTAGCAATGAAGTGTCTGGAATACTCAAGGCACACGATTAGTCCGCAAATGCGTTGTCATCAATCACCAAAATACTTAGGGATAAATATGCCCTTACACATGTATGAGAACAAAGTGTGGACTTTGGTTGACTTGCCCGATGATTGGCACGCCATCGAGAATAAATGGATCTTCAAGAAGAAGACTGACGCTGACAGTAACGTTACTGTCAACAAAGCTCGACGTGCTGCGAAAGGTTTTCGACAAGTTCAAGGAGTGGACTACGATGAGACCTTCTCACCCGTAGCGATGCTTAAGTCCGTCCGAATCATGTTAGCAATTGCCGCATTTTATGATTATGAAATTTAGAAAATGGATGTAAAGACTGCATTCCTGAATGGTTTTCTGGAAGAAGAGTTGTATATGATACAACCTGAAGGTTTTATCGATCCAAAGGGTACTAACAAAGTGTGCAACCTCCAGCGATCCATTTATGGACTGGTGCAAGCCTCTCGGAGTTGGAATAAACATTTTGATAGTGTGATCAAAGCATATCATTTTATACAAACTTTTGGAGAAGCCTGTATTTACAAGAAATTGAGTGGGAGCTCTGTAGCATTTCTAATATTATATGTGGATGACATATTATTGATTGGAAATGATATAGAATTTCTGGATAGCATAAAAGGATACTTGAATAAGAGTTTTTCAATGAAAGACCTCAGTGAAGTTGCTTATATATTGGGCATCAAGATCTATAGAGATGATCAGAACGCTTAATTGGACTTTCACAAAGCACATACCTTGATAAAGTTTTGAAGTTCAAAATGGATCAAGCTAAGAAAGGGTTCTTGCCTGTGTTACAAGGTGTGAAATTGAGTAAGACTCAATGCCCTACCACTGTAGAAGATAGAGAGAAAATGAAAAGTGTTCCCTATGCTTCAGCCATAGGCTCTATCATGTATGCAATGCTGTGTACCAGACCTGATGTGTGCCTTGCTATTACTTTAGCAGGGAGGTACCAAAGTAATCCAGGAGTGGATCACTGGAGAGCGGTCAAGAACATCCTGAAATACCTGAAAAGGACTAAGTATATGTTTCTCGTTTATGGAGGTGACAAAGAGCTCATCGTAAATGGCTACATCGATGCAAGCTTTGACACTGATCCGGACGATTCTAAATTGCAAACCGGATACGTGTTTATATTGAACGGTGGAGCGATCAGTTGGAGCAGTTCTAAACAAAACGTCGTGGTGGGATCTATGTGTGAAGCGGAGTACATAGCTACTTCAGAAGCAGCAAATGAAGGAGTCTGGATGAAGGAGTTCATATCCGACCTAGGTGTCATACCTAGTGCATCACGTCCAATGAAAATCTTTTGTGACAATACTGGTGCAATTTCCTTGGCAAAGGAATCAAGATTTCACAAGAGAACCAAGCACATCAAGAGACGCTTCAATTCCATCCGGGATCAAGTCCAGGTGGGAGACATAGAGATATGCAAGATACATATGGATCTGAATGTTGCAGACCCGCTGACTAAGCCTCTTCCACGAGCAAAACATGATCAGCACCAAGACTCCATGGGTGTTAGAATCATTACTGTGTAATCTAGATTATTGACTCTAGTGCAAGTGGGAGACTGAACGAAATATGCCCTAGAGACAATAATAAAGTTACTATTTATTTCCTTATTTCATGATAAATGTTTATTATTCATGCTAGAATTGTATTAACCGGAAACATAGTACATGTGTGAATACATAGACAAACATAGTGTCACTAGTATGCCTCCACTTGACTAGCTCATTGATCAAAGATGATTAAGTTTCCTAGCCATATACATGAGTTGTTATTTGATCAACGGGATCACATCATTAGGAGAATGATGTGATTGACTTGACCCATTTCATTAGCTTAGCACTTGATCGTTTAAGTTTACTACTATTGCTTTCTTCATGACTTATACATGTTCCTATGACTATGAGATTATGCAACTCCCGAATATCGGAGGAACACTTTGTGTGCTACCAAACGTCACAACGTAACTGGGTGATTATAAAGGTGCTCTACAGGTGTCTCTGATGGTGTTGGTGGAGTTGGCATAGATCAAAAATAGGATTTGTCAGTTCGATTGTCAGAGAGGTATCTCTGGGCCCTCTCGGTAATGCACATCACTATAAGCCTTGCAAGCAATGTGGCTAATGAGTTAGTTGTGGGATGTTGCATTACGGAACGAGTAAAGAGACTTGTCGGTAACAAGATTGAACTAGGTATTGAGATACCGATGATCGAATCTCGGGCAAGTAACATACCGATGACAAAAGGAACAACGTATGTTGTTATGCGGTTTGACCGATAAAGATCTTCGTAGAATATGTAGGAACCCATATGAGCATCCAGGTTCTGCTATTGGTTATTTACCGGAGACGTGTCTCGGTCATGTCTACATAGTTCTCGAACCTTTAGGGTCCGCATGCTTAAAGTTTTGTGACGATCGGTATTATGAGTTTTTTGTGTTTTGATGTACCAAAGATAGTTGGGAGTCCCGGATATGATCACGGACATGACGAGGAGTCTCGGAATGGTCTAGACGTAAAGATCAATATATTGGATGACTATGTTCGGATACCGGAAAGGTTTCGGGAGGTTTCAGACATTTATCGGAGTACCGGGGGGTTACCGGAACCCCCAGGGGAGTATATTGGGCCTAATGGGCCTTAGTGAGAGAAGAGGAGGGCGGCCAAGAGCATCCGCGCCCCCCTCCCCCTCTAGTCCGAATTGGACAAGGAGGGGGGCGTCGCCCCCTTTCCTTCTCTCTTCTCTCCCTTCCTTCTCCTCTCCTACTCCAACTAGGAAAAGAGGGAGTCCTACTCCCGGTGGGAGTAGGACTCCCCCCTTGGCGCGCCCTCCTCCTTGGCCAGCCACCTCCCCCCTAGCTCCTTTATAGACGGGGGCAGGGGGCACCCCATAGACACAACAATTGATCTGTTGATCTCTTAGCCGTGTGCGGTGCCCCCCTCCACCATAATCCACCTCGGTTATATCGTAGCGGTGCTTAGGCGAAGCCCTGCGACGGTAGCTTCATCAACATTCTCACCACGCCGTCGTGTTGACAAAACTCTTCCCCGAGCTCTACTGGAACGTGAGTTCGTGGGACGTCATTGAGCTGAACGTGTGCTGAACGCGGAGGTGCCGTACGTTCGGTACTGAGGATCGGTCGATCATGAAGACGTATGACTACATCAACCGCGTTGTCATAAACCTTCTGCTTAACGGTCTATGAGGGTGCGTGGACGACACTCTCCCCTCTCCTTGCTATGCATCACCATGATCTTGCGCGTGCATAGGAATTTTTTTGAAATTACTATGTTCCCCAACAATCTCATGTTTAACATAAGGAACTATAGCAAACTCATCTCCATAAATATTGGCATCATGGCCACAAGAATAGCAAGCATCATGTTCATCAAGGGATATTTCAACCAAATCATCGGAATCATAATTATCTATAGATTCATGCATATCATTATTTCCTTTAGAAGCAACGGTCATTCTGTTAATAAATTCTTTGACATAGACATTATGAGCATAGTTTTCATAGCAATATTTAAGTATGTCAAAATTTTCAGATTCATAGAGAGTAACATCATATTTTTCAATCAAAGAAGCAACTTCATAAGCACCCTTAAAAGCAACAAATTCTTCAATTTGTTCGATATTGTAGTAACTACAAACACCCTTTGCATAAGAAGATAAGATTTCATTATCATTACACTCACATAGGTAGGAGAGGTGTTTTTTAGGGTTCTTAGAGCAACAAGTAAAATCACAAATTTCACAAAGATTCCAAGCATAACATAGAAATCTGTTTATTTGATCCCATAAGAGTCTCCCTTTTTTAGACAAACGGTGACACACAAAATGAGCATGCTCATCTAACGATTTCCCATCTACTAGGCTAGTTGGGGTTTCAGCACGAGCGCATAAGGATCGAAGATGATCCAAGTAGAACACGTTAAGTGGATCCATATCAATAGATTTTTAGCAAGAAAAGATGCAAGCAAATAGAAGGCACATGGAAACACAAACAAAGATACATACAGGAAGAAGGCAAAGAAAAGACAAAGGTTTTCGAAAATCATTTTAGAGGTGGGGGAGAGGAAAACGAGAGGCAAATGGCAAATAATATAATGCGTGGGATAAGAGTTTGTGATGGGTACTTGGTATGTCTTGACTTGTGCATAGATCTCCCCGGCAATGACGCCAAAAATGGCTTGTTGCTGGGAGATCAAATCTTGACTTGACATGGTGCAACCTCCCTGGAAACGGCACCACAAATCCTTCTTGCTACCTCTTCAGCATGCGTTGGTTTTCCCTTGAAGAGGAAAGGGTGATGCAGCAAGGTAGCATAAGTATTTCCCTCAGTTTTTGAGAACCAAGGTATCAATCTAGTAGGAGATAACACGCAAGTCCCTAGTACCTGCACAAACAAACAAGAACCTCGCAACCAACGCGATAAAGGGGTTGTCAATCCCTTCACGACCACTTACGAAAGTGAGATCTGATAGAGATAATAAGATAAATATTTTTGGTATTTTTGTTGTATAGATTGGAAAATAAAGATTGCAAAATAAACGACGACAGAAATAGCTTGTTGACGGGAGAATAATATAATGGAGAATAGACCCGGGGGCCATAGGTTTCACTAGTGGCTTCTCTCAAGATAGCAAATTCTACGGTGGGTGAACAAATTACTCTCGAGCAATTGATAGAAAAGTGTGTAGTTATGAGAATATCTAGGCATGATCATGTATATAGGCATCATGTCCACGACAAGTAGACCGAAACGATTCTGCATCTACTACCATTACTCCACACATCGACCGCTATACAACATGCATCTATAGTATTAAGTTCATAAAAACAGAGTAACGCATTAGGCAAGATGACATGATGTAGAGGGATAAACTAAAGCAATATGATATAAACCACATCTTTTTATCCTCGATGGCAACAATACAATACGTGCCTTGCTGCCCCTGCTGTCACTGGGAAAGGACACCGCAAGATTGAACCCAAAGCTAGCACTTCTCCCATTGCAAGAAAGATCAATCTAGTAGGCCAAACCAAATTGAAATTCGAAGAGACTTGCAAATATATTAAATCATGCATAAAAGAATTCAGAGAAGAAGCACATATTATTCATAGATAATCTTGACCATAAACCCACAATTCATCAGATCTCGACAAACACACCACAAAAAGAATTACATCGAATAGATCTCCAAGAGAATCGAGGAGAACTTTGTATTAAGATCCAAAGAGAGAGAAGAATCCATCTAGCTAATAACTTTGGACCCGAAGCTCTGTGGTAAACTACTCACACATCATCGGAGAGGCTATGGTGTTGATGTAGAAGCCCTCCGTGATTGATTCCCCCTCAGGCGGAGCGCTGAAAAAGGCCCCAAGATGGGATCTGACGGGTACAGAAGGTTGCGGCGGTGGAAATAGGGTTTCGTGGTGCTCCTAGATGTTTTCGGGGTATATGAGTATATATAGGCGAAAGAAGTAGGTCAGCGGAGCCACGAGGGACCCACGACGGTGGGGGCGCGCCTACCCCCCTGGGCGCGCCCTCCTACCTCGTGGCCGCCTCGTTGCTTCCTTGACTTCCAATCCAAGTCTCCTAGATTGCGTTTGTTCCAAAAATAACTCTCCCGAAGGTTTCATTCCGTTTGGATTCCGTTTGATATTCCTTTTCTGCGAAACACTGAAATAGGCAAAAAACAGCAATTTGCACTTGGCCTTTGGTTAGTAGGTTAGTCCCAAAAATAATATAAAAGGTATATTAAAGCCCATTAAACATCCAAAACAGATAATATAATAGCATGGAACAATCAAAAATTATAGATACATTGGAGACGTATCAGAAACCAATGAGAAAATGGCAGGAAACGGTGGCATGGTCATAAAACACCATCAATTAATGGAAACTTAGCATAGAAGGAACATCAAGCTATCACGACGCGTGCGGACATATTGCTCGCCCAAGGCTATGATCCATATACTTGTGTGCCCAAAAGAGCACACTATTCACAGTAAAGAATATTGTTTCGTTTATCCTTATAGAGCAGTGGCGGCAAGTGTCACAAGAAGAATTAGATGATGATCAGATGATTGTTTATCCTAGTTAATTATGCATGTAATAGTTTACTTTGCTGTGTGTAAATATGATGTGTGTACTAGCCACCTATGTAATTGGATGTTTAATTTGGTTGTGCAATCATGTCCTTGTTAGTATATATGTTGTTGTTTTGTATGCAATCACATCGCACATGGAACATACTAGGGAAACCGTCAGTGATGAATTCATCAATCATTGACAAATTGTATACCACGAAGTGTTTGCCCACAATACACACGGCTATTAGAAGCAATCATCTGTGTTATTATCGGTCTTCGCACACATTTCTAATTACAAACTTGTTTGTAGCGTACGACACACATCTTGTTAACTTGAGCTGTTTCTGTTCTCTTGGCTCAACGCAAATAGTTCATTTGAGTGAACTGTATGCCGTATATCGCACACGCCTTTGATCTGGCTGACTGTTTCTATTGTGTTGCCTAATCACAAACAGTTCATCCAAGTGAACTGTATGCCGTATATCACATACACCTTCATCTGGCTGCCCATTTCTGTTGTTTTGCCTCATTCGAGTGAACCGTATGCCACGCATCGCACATGTAACTCTAATCTGAATTGTGTTTGATGATTTGCCATTGCAAACATTTTGCATCTTTTTTGACGGGTTTTACATCACTGTTTGCGATTAATGCATCGCACACAGTTTCGTCAAAGGGTCTCTGATTGTAGTGTTGCGTTAGCAGCATCCTGCAGTAGTGCTAGTTGCATGATAACCCATCGATTCGCAACCAGGGGAGTGTGTGTTTTTGTCGAGGGTCCCTAGTTGCATGTCGACCATCGACTCGCAACTAGAGGGTGTGTGTGTTTGTTGATGCAGCCAGTTGCAAGCCGACCGTCAAATCACAACTAAGGGTGTTTTGTGTTTGTCGAGGGCCCCTAGTTGCAAGCCGACCATTACCTCACAAGTGGGGGGAGGTGGAGGCGAAGAGTGTTTCTACAGGTCCAGTTGCAAGTCAACCATCGACACACAACTAAGAGTGTCTGTGTTTTTTATGTGGTCCCCAGTTGCATGTCAACCATCGACTCACAAATATGGGTGTGTGTGTGTGTGTGTGTGTGTGTGTCGAGGGATAATAGTTGCAAGTCAAGCATCAACTCACAACTAGGGGTTATATGTGTTTGTCGAGGGTCCCTAGTTGCAAGCTGACCATCAACTCGCAACTAGGGGATGGGTGTTTTGTCGATGGCACCCAGTTGCAAGCCAACGATCGACTCACAACTAAGGGTGTGTGTGTGTTTGTCGAGGGTCCCCAGTTGCATGTCAACCCATCGATTGTCAACTAGGGGAGTGTGTGTGTTTTGTGGAGGGTCCCTAGTTGCATGTCGACCATCGACTTGCAACTAGAGGGTGTATGTGTTTGTCGGTGCCGACAGTTGCAAGTCGACCGTCAACTCACAACTAAGGTTGTTTTGTGTTTTGTCGAGGGCCCCCAATTGTAAGCCGACCATTGGCTCGCAACTGGGGAGGTGGAGGTGAAGAGTGTTTCTACAGGTCCGGTTGCAAGTCAACCATTGAATCGCAACTAAGGGTGTCTGTGTTTTTTATGTGGACCCCAGTTGCATGTCAACCATCAACTCACAACTAAGGATGTGTGTGTTTGTCGAGGGCTCCCAGTTGCAAGTCAAGCATGGACTCACAACTAAGGGTGTGTGTGTTTGTCGAGGGCCTCCAGTTGCAAGCCGGCCATGGACTCGCAACTAGGGGGTGTTTTTTATCGATGGCGCCCAGTTGCAAGCCAACCATCGACCTGCAACTAAGGGTGTTTTGTGTTTTTTGGGGCCTTAGTTGCATGCTGAGCATCAACTTGCAACTAGGGGTGTGTGTGTTTTGTCATAGTCTCTAGTTGCAAGCCGACCATCGACTCACAGCTAGGGGTGTTTATGTTTGTTGGAGCCGCCATTTGCAAGTCGCCATTGACTCACAACTAAGGTTGTTTTGTGTTGTGTTTGTTGGGGGC
>NC_041384.1:611099593-611118064 GCF_002162155.2 Triticum dicoccoides | reverse complement strand
TGTGTGTGTGTGTGTTTGTCAAGGGTCCCCAGTTGCAAGCCGACCATCGACTCGCAACTAGGGGGTGTGTCTTTTGTCAATGGCACCCAGTTGCAAGCGGACCATCGACTCGCAATAGGGTGTGTGTGTGTTGAGGGTCCCCAGTTGCAAGCCAACCATCGACTCGCAAGTAGGAGGTGTGTGTGAGTTTGTCGAGGGTCCTCGGTTGCAAGCCAACCATCGACTCACAACTACGGGGGAGTGTGTGTTTGTTGAGGGCCCCCAGTTGCATGTCGACCAACGACCCGCAAGTAGGGGGAGGGTGTGTGTGTTTGTCGGGGCCACCAGTTGCAAGTCAATCATCGATTGGCAACTAGGGGGTCATGTGTGTTTGTCGATGGTGCCAAGTTTAAAGCCAACCATTGACTCGCTATTAAGGATGTTTGTGTTTGTCGAGGGCCCCCAATTTAAAGCCAACCATCGACTCACAACTAGGTGTGTGTGTGTGTTTGTCGGGGACCCCAGTTGCATGGCACCCATCGACTCGCAACTAAGGGTGTTTGTGTTTGTCGAGCGTCCCTAGTTGCATGTCAACCATTGACTCACAACTAGGAGGGTGTATGTATTTGTCGGGGGTCCTAAATTTCATGTTGATCATCGACTCGCAACTATGGTTTGTGTGTGTTTTGTCATGGTCCCAAGTTGCAAGCCGGCCATTGACTCACAGCTAGGGAAGTTTATGTTTGTCAAGGGTCCCAAGTTGCATGTCGACAATCGAATCATAACTAAGGGTGTGTGTTTTGTCGATGGTACCCAGTTGCAAGCCGACCATTGACTCGCAACTAGGGGGTGTGTATGTTTGTCGAGGGTCCCCAGTTGCAAGCCAACCATCGACTCACAACTAGGGTGAGTGTGTGTTTGTCGAGGGTCCTGATAACCCACAACTATAGGGGATCACAACAGTTTTCGAGGGTAGAGTATTCAACCCAAATTTATTGATTCGACACAAGGGGAGCCAAAGAATATTCTCAAGTATTAGCAACTGAGTTGTCAATTCAACCACACCTGGAAACTGAATATCTGCAGCGAAGTGTTTAGTAGCAAAGTAATATGATAGTTGTGGTAACGGTGGCAAATGTAATATTTTTGATTTTATAGTGATTGTAACAGTAGCAACGGAAAAGCAAATAAGCGAAGAACAATATATGAAAAGCTCGTAGGCATTGGATCGGTGATGGCGAATTATGTCGGAATCATGCAATAGTTATAACATAGGGTGACACGGAACTAGCTCCAGTTCATCAATGTAATGTAGGCATGTATACTGAATATAGTCATACGTGCTTATGGAAAAGAACTTGCATGACATCTTTTGACCTACCCTCCCATGGCAGCGGGGTCCTATTGGAAACTAAGGGATATTAAGGCCTCCTTTTAATAGAGTACCGGACTGAAGCATTAACACATAGTAAATACATGAACTCCTCAAACTACGGTCATCACCAGTAAGTATCCCGATTATTTTTACTTCGGGGTTAACGGATCATAACACATAATAGGTGATTATAGACTTGCACGATAGGATCACGAACTCACATATATTCATGAAAACATAATAGGTTCATATCTGAAATCATGGCACTCGGGCCCTAGTGACAAGCATTAAGCATAGCAAAGTCATAGCAACATCAATCTCAGAACATAGTGGATACTAGGGATCAAACCCTAACAAAACTAACTCGATTACATGATAAATCTCATCCAACCCATCACCGTCCAGCAAGCCTACGATGGAATTACTCATGCACGGCGGTGAGCATCATGAAATTGGTGATGGATGAAGGTTGATGATGACGATGGTGACGGATTCCCCTCTCCGGAGCCCCAAACAGACTCCAGATCAACCCTCCTGAGAGAGTTTAGGGCTTGGCGGCGGCTCCGTATCGTAAAATGCGATGAATCCTTCTCTCTGATTTTTTTCTCCCCGAACACAAATATATGGAGTTGGAGTTGAGGTTAGTGGAACGTCAGGGGGCCCACGAGGCAGGGGGCACACCCCCCACCCTCGTGGACAGGGTGTGGGCCCCCTGACGTGGATCCTTATTCCAGTATTTTTTTTATATATTCCAAAAATAATCTCCGTTGATATTTAGGTCATTCTGAGAACTTTTATTTCTGCACAAAAATAACACGATGGCAATTCTGCTGAAAACAGCGTTAGTCCGGGTTAGTTCCATTCAAATCATGCAAGTAAGAGTCCAAAACAAGGGCAAAAGTGTTTGGAAAAGTAGATACGACGGAGACGTATCAACTCCCCCAAGCTTAAACCTTTGCTTGTCCTCCAGCAATTTAGTTGATAAACTGAAAGTGATAAAGAAAAACTTCTACAAACTCTGTTTGCTCTTGTTGTTGTAAATATGTAAAGCCGGCATTCAGGTTTTCAGCAAAGATTATGAACTAACCATATTCATAATAACATTTAGGTCTCATGTTTACTCATATCAATGGCATAATCAACTAGCGAGCAATAATAATAAATCTCGGATAACAACACTTTCTCAAAACAATCATAATATGATATAACAAGATGGTATCTCGCTAGCCCTTTCTGAGACCGCAAAACATAAATGCAGAGCACCTTTAAAGATCAAGGACTGACTAGACATTGTAATTCATGGTAAAAGAGATCTAGTCAAGTCAAACTCAATGTAAACTAACAGTAATACATGCAAATGACAGTGGTGCTCTCCAACTAGTGCTTTTTAATAAGAGGATGATGACTCAGCATAAATGTAAATGGATAGGCCCTTCGCAGAGGGAAGCAGGGATTTGTAGAGGTTCCAGAGCTCAGTTTTGAAATAGAGATGAATAATATTTTAAGAGGTATACTTTCATTGTCAACATAACAACCGAGAGATCTCGATATCTTCCATGCTACACACATTATAGGCGGTTCCCATGTAGAATGGTAAAGTTTATACTCCCCCACCACCAACAAGCATCAATCCATGGCTTGCCAGAAACAACGGGTGCCTCCAACTAACAACAATCCTGGGGGAGTTTTGTTTGAAATTATTTTGATTTGATTTGAGCATGGGACTGGGCATCCCCGTGACCATCCATTTTCTCGTGAATGAGGATCAGAGTCCACTCCTCTTGAGAATAACCCGCCTAGCATGGAAGATACACACAGCCCTAGTTGATTCATGAGCTATTCGAGCATACAAAAAAGAATGTTTATTTGAAGGTTTAGAGTTTGGCACATACAAATTTACTTGGAACGGCAGGTAGATACCGCCAATAGGAAGGTATGGTGGACTCATATGGAATAACTTTGGGGTTTATGGAATTGGATGCACAACTAGTATTCCCTCTTAGTACAAGTGAAGGCTAGAAAAAGACTGGGAAGCGACCAGCTAGAGAGCGACAACAGTCATGAACATGCATTAAAGTTAATCAACACCGAATGCAAGCATGAGTAGGATATAATGCACCATGAACATAAATATCGTAGAGGCTATGTTGATTTTGTTTCAACTACATGCGTGAACAGGTGCCAAGTCAAGCCACTCGAATCGTTCAAAGGAGGATACCACCCTATCATACCACATCATAACCATTTTAATAGCATGTTGGCATGCAAGGTAAACCATTATAAACTCCTAGCTAATTAAGCATGGCATAAACAACTACAATCTCTAATTGTAATTGCAAACATGTTTCTTTCATAATAGGCTGAATCAGGAACGATGAACTAATCATATTTACAAAAACAAGAGAGGTCGAGTTATACCAGCTTTTCTCATCTCAATCAGTTCATCATATATCGTCATTATTGCCTTTCACTTGCACGGACGAGTAGTGTGGATAATAATAATAGTGCACGTGCATTGGACTAAGATGGAATCTGCAAGCATTCAATTCATGGGAGAAGACAAGGTAATATGGGTTCTTTGTTAGATCAACAATAATGCATATAAGAGCCACTCAACATTTTCATTATGGTCTTCTCCTCTCGACCCCCAAAGGAAAGAAATAAAACAAAACTATTTACACGGGAAAGCTCCCAACAAGCAAAAGAAGAACGGGAAATCTTTTGGGGTTTTCTTTTAATTACTACCACTACAGGTATGGAAAGTAAACTAGTTAAAAGATACAACTAATTTTTTGGGTTTTTCTTAAGGTTTTTCAAAGACACAAGAAGAATGCTTAAAAAGAAAATAAACTAGCATGGATGATACAATGAAAAAGTATGAGCACCGACAACTGGCATGAGTGTGTGAACATGAGTGTAACGTCAGTGAGAAATACGTACTCCCCGAAGCTTAGGCTTTTGGCCTAAGTTGGTCTATGCCCATGGATGGCCTGGTGGATATCCGAAGTTGAAGCTGGGGTCGTACTGAGATGCATCAGCTACTGCCTGAAGAGCTGCAGCTTGGAGGCGGGCCGCCTCCGTCCTCCTCTCGTACTCGTCCACCTCCTCCATGGTTATAACATATATCCTTTTTGCCTGAAAGTCAAAGAAAGCAGGAGTAGGGAGAGCGACGTGATAGGTGCGTCGTTTGTCAAAGATTAGTCGGTACTGGAGGAACTAATTATTCCTCTCAACAAACTGACGACGAACCATAGCATCATAATCTAAATAAGCAGGAGGCAACTCAATATCATATCCATGAATGGGTATCTCAAGAAAATCAGCTAAATGGGTTGCATAAATTCCACCAAAGAAATCTCCATTAATTTTCTTATTATGCAACCTACGTGCAACAATGGCCCCCAAGTTATATTGTCTATCTCCTAATACAGCACTCTTGAGAACACTTAGGTCGGGAACACACACGTGACATACTTCATCCTTAACATTAATGCATCTACCTATAAAGATAGAAAAATAGTGTATGGCAGGAAAATGAATGCTCCCTATGGTAGCTTGTGTTATTTCTCTAGATTCCCCCACAGTTATACTAGCAAGAAAGTCCTTATATTCAGATTTGCGAGGTTCACTAACATTACCCCACTGTGGGAGTTTACAAGCAGTATTAAAATCTTCTAAGTCCATGGTATAAGATTTATCATAAAGTTCAAACAGGACAGTTTGAGAATTGCGTGATGATGTAAATTCAAACCTTCTCACAAAGGAATCAGTGAGGTAGTAGTACTGACGACACTTATATGTCTCGAAGCTCTCAAGATCAGCGTTACGCACATATGCGTCAAATTCCTCCTTGATTCCTGCTCGAACCATGAAGTCCTCTGACGGCCATTCACAAGGCCGCACTTGAACCTCCCTTGGTAGTTCATTGTCCGGCTCACGTATTGCGGGCCTGGGTCCTTGTTTCCTTGAGGAACCCCCTTGGTACATTTTCCTAAACATATTTCTTCCTCTGAAAAATTTCTGAAATTTTTAGTAACTCAAAAATAAAAGGTGAACCAAACTCAACAAGATTGATAGTAACTACTCCTACAAGTTCCTAGAGGCTATATCATGCATTAAAACTACTTTTGACCACATAAATTCGACAGGCGAGCTCAAGAACAGGGTCACCTAAGTAGTAAAAATTTGCAACAAATAAAGCACTATAACAAAAACTAATTGGACCATTGGAGGAGTCACATACCAAAGAACAATCCCCCAAAGCAGTTTGGTGAGAGGAGATTTGAGCAAGGAGATCGAAAATGGCAGCAAGATGAGCAAGAACTTGGGTTTGAGCTGGCTACTGATTTTTCTGGAGCAAGATGAAGTGTATGGGTGGAAGGATAAGAGGAGGGGACCCACGTGGGGTCCACGAGGCAGGGGGCGCGCCCTCCACTCTCGTGGGCATGTGGCTGCTCCCCCTGGTGTTTTCTCAGTGCCTAAAATCCTCAAATATTCTAGAAAAAATATATTCCATTTTCAGGGCATTTGGAGAACTTTTATTTTCGGGGTATTTTTTATTGCATGGATAATCCAGAAAACAGACATAAAATACTATTTTTACTTTATTTAATATAAATAACAGAAAGTAAAAAGAGGGTATAGAAGGTTGTGTTTTCTAATTTCATCCATCTCATGCTCATCAAAAGGAATCCACTAACAAGGTTGATCATGTCTTGTTAACAAACTCATTTCGAATAACATGAAACCGGAGAAATTTCGAATAACACTAGGTTACCTCTACGGGGATATGCACATCCCCAACAATAAGAATATCATAATTCTTCTTGATAGTAGGAAGAGGAAATTCAAAACCTCCACTAGTGATTGTTGAAATTTTTCTAATAGAATTTATACTGTGGACTTGAGGTTGTTTCCTCAGAAAGTGTACCGTATGCTCATTACCATTAACATGAAAAGTGACATTGCCTTTGTTGCAATCAATAACAGCCCCTGCAGTATTCAAAAAAGGGTCTACCAAGGATAATCGACATACTGTCGTCCTCGGGAATATCAAGAATAACAAAGTCCGTTAAAATAGTAACATTTGCAACCACAACAGGCACATACTCACAAATACCAACATGTATAGCAGTTGATTTATCATCCATTTGCAAAGATATTTCATTGGGTGTCAACTTATTCAAATCAAGTCTACGATATAAAGAGAGAGGCATAACACTAACACCGGCTCCAAGATCACATAAAGTAGTTTTAACATAGTTTGTTTTAATGGAGCATGGTATAGTTGGTACTCCTGGATCTCCTAGTTTATTTGGTATTCCACCCTTAAAAGTGTAATTAGCAAGTATGGTGGAAATTTCAGCTTCCGGTATCTTTCTTTTATTAGTAACAATATCTTTCATGTACTTAGCATAAGGATTCATTTTAAGCATATCAGTCAAACGCATACGCAAAAAGATAGGTCTAATCATTTCAGCAATGCGCTCAAAATCCTCTTCATCCTTTTGCTTGGATGGTTTAGGAGGAAAGGGTATGGGTTTCTAAACCCATGGTTCTCTTTCTTTACCGTGTTTCCTAGCAACGAAGTCTCTCTTATCATAACGTTGATTCTTTGATTATGGGTTATCAAGATCAACAGCAGGTTCAATTTCTACATCATTATTATTGCTAGGTTGAGCATCAACATGAAAATCATTATTAACATTATCACTAGGTTCATGTTCATTACTAGATTGTGTTTCAGCATCAGAAATAGAAATATCATTGGTATTCTCAGGTGTGTCAACAACAGGTTCACTAGAAGCATGCAAAGTCTTATCATTTTTCTTTTTCTTCCTTTTAGAAGGACTAGGTGCATCAATATTAGCTCTCTGAGAATCTTGCTCAATTCTCTTAGGGTGGCCCTCAGGATACAAAGGTTCCTGAGTCACTTTACCCCCTCTAGTCATAACTCTAACAGCATTATCATTTTTCTTATTATTTAATTCATTGAGCAAATCATTCTGAGCCTTAAGTACTTGTTCTACTTGAGTGGTAACCATAGAAGCATGTTTACTAATAAGTTTAAGTTCACCTTTAACTCTAGACATATAATCACTTAAGTGTTCAAGCATTTCAGCATTGTGTTTCAATTGTCTACCAACATAAGCATTGAAATTTTCTTGCTTAACAATAAAATTATCGAACTCATCCAAGCATTGGCTAGCATACTTATAATGAGGAATATCACCTTTATGAAATCTATAGAGAGAATTTACCTTTACTACTTGTGTCGGGTTATCAAGACCATGTATTTCTTCAATAGGTGGTAAATTCTTAACATCTTCACCTTTAATACCTTTTTCTTTCATAGATTTCTTTGCCTCTTGCATATCTTCAGGACTGAGAAATAGAATACCCTTTTTCTTTGGAGTTGGCTTAGGAGTTGGTTCAGGAAGTGTCCAATTATTCTCATTAGTCAACATATTATTCAATAGTAATTCAGCTTGATCAACAGTTCTTTCCCTGAAAACACAACCAGCACAACTATCCAGGTAGTCTCTGGAAGCATCGGTTAGTCCATTATAAAAGATATTAAGTATTTCATTTTTCTTAAGAGGATGATCACGCAAAGCATTAAGTAGTTGGAGAAGCCTTCCCCGAGATTGTGGGAGACTCTCTTCTTCAATTTGCACAAAATTATATATCTCCCTTAAGGCAGCTTGTTGCTTATGAGCGAGGAAATATTTAGCAGAGAAGTAATAAATCATATCCTGGGGACTACGCACACAACTAGGATCAAGAGAATTAAACCATGTTTTAGCATCACCCTTTAATGAGAACGGAAATAACTTAAGGATAAAGTAATAGCGAGTTTTCTCATCATGAGTAAATAGGGTGGCTATATCATTTAATTTAGTAAGATGTGCCACAACAGTTTTAGATTCATAACCATAAAAAGGATCAGATTCAACCAAAGTAATTAACTCAGGGTCGACAGAGAAATCATAATCCTTATCAGTAATAAAGACAGGTGAAGTAGCAAAAGCAGGGTCATATTTCATTCTAGCATTCAAAGACTTTTCTTTAAGCTTAGCTAATAATTTCTTAAGATCGGATCTATCATTGCAGCAAGAAAGTCTCTAACAGTTTCTTCATCCATAACATAACCCTCAAGCACAACAGGCAATTCATATCTAGGGGGAGAATCTTCATCATCACTTTCATCAATATTATCAGTTTCAATAATTTCATTCTCTCTAGCCCTAGTAAGGTGTTCATCAAGAAATTCACCTATAACATAACCCTCAGGCACAACAGGCAATTCATATCTAGGGGGAGAATCTTCATCATCACTTTCATCAATATTATCAGTTTCAATAATTTCATTCTCTCTAGCCCTAGTAAGTTGTTCATCAAGAAATTCACCAAGTGGCGCAATAGTATCAAACACAGAAGTAGTTTCATCATAAGTATCATGCAAAGCTGAAGTGGCATCATCAATAACATGCGACATATCAGAATGAATAGCATGAGTAGGTGTCGCAAGTTTACTCAAAACAGAAGGTGAATTAAGTGCAGAGCTAAATGACAGTTCCTTACCTCCCCTCGTAGTTGAGGGAAAAATCTTGGTTCTTTGATCTTCCAAGCTCTTCATAGTGACCGGTAGATATAAATCCCAAGTGACTCAAAGAATAGAGCTATGCTCCCCGGCAACGGCGCCAGAAAATAGTCTTGATAACCCACAAGTATAGGGGATTGCAACAGTTTTCGAGGATAGAGTATTCAACCCAAATTTATTGATTCGACACAAGGGGAGCCAAAGAATATTCTCAAGTATTAGCAGCTGAGTTGTCAATTCAACCACACCTGGAAACTTAATATCTACAGTAAAGTGTTTAGTAGCAAAGTAATATGATAGTAGTGGTAACGGTGGCAAAAGTAATATTTTTGGTTTATAGTGATTTTAACAGTAGCAACGAAAAAGTAAATAAGCGAAGAACAATATATGAAAAGCTCGTAGGCATTGGATCGGTGATGGAGAATTATGTCGGAATCATGCAACAGTTATAACATAGGGTGACACAGAACTAGCTCCAGTTCATCAATGTAATGTAGGCATGTATTCTGAATATAGTTATCCGTGCTTATGGAAAAGAACTTGCATGACATCTTTTGTCCTACCCTCCCGTGGCAGCGGGGTCCTATGTAACACCCACAATGCGGCTATATCTCCCACATGTCGGGGCACGACTTAGAGGCATAGCCGCATGATAGTTCTGTCGCAAGTGGGGTAATCTTCACACAATCCCATGTACTGAATAAGAAAGGGATAAAGAGTTGGCTTACAATCACCACTTCACACAAATACAAGTTAAACATACATCATCCATAATACAATCAAGGTCCGACTACGGAACCAAAATAAAAGGAAGACAACCCAAAATGCTAGATCACCGATCATCCCTACTGGGCTCCACTACTGATCAACAGAAAATGAAACAACACAACGAACACGATCTTCATCGAGCTCCCACTTGAGCTGTGTTGCGTCACCTGCACTGGTATCATCGGCACCTACAACTGTTTGGAAGTATCTGTGAGTCACGAGGACTCAGCAATCTCACACCCGCGAGATCACGACTATTTAAGCTTATGGGTAGGAAAGGGTAGTGAGGTGGAGCTGCAGCAAGCACTAATCATATATGGTGGCTAACATACGCAAATGAGAGCGAGAAGAGAAGCAACGCAACGGTTGAGAAGCTAGAAGTGATCAAGAAATGATCCTGAAACTACTTACGCACAAACACATTCAGTTGCGCATCAAGAGCGGGCGCTCGTGATGTCCACGTCGGATTCGCTATGGGACAAATGGTTCGCTTCATGGAGAAGAAAGAGAGAAAGAGATTGGCCAGCGGCCCAAACCCCAGTCCCCACCCCCCTATTCCTCTCCCTCTCCCTTTCCCTCATCTGCCGCCGCCGCCACCGGCGCCCTCCGCACAACAGCCACCGCCACCACTGCACCCAGGTGTGGCGCTGCTCTTCCGCACGACCCTGACGGCAAGGCAGCGACAAGAGCATCAGAGCCACTTTTGGCCTCCCCACGCTGGCCTGCGCATCTCCGCCCCCTGCTTTGCCTCCTCCACCACCGGCTCCTAGCGAGGCGGGAACGAAGCCAACATCGCCCTCCCAGGTTCTCTTGCCATCCCTCTCGCCCCCTCCCTCCCTGATTCGTCGTCTTTCCACCACTCTCGTTCGTCAGTTGCCACTCTCTCCTGCCTCCCCTATCACCCTCGATTCGGAGGCAACAGAGGATAGCCCGCAGGCGAGCTCAAGCTAGAGGCAGTGCTGCATTGACATATCCAACCATCCTATATGTCCACTTTTGGTCCATTATTTCTATACACCAGTCATTTGATGAATTGCTATAAGAAACTTATGAAGTTTTTTGCTATATGTTTGAAGCAGGTAAGGCATGATGTAGCTATACTTTTGAAAATCACTCATGATTGTCCCGAGTCCCTGGCAATGAATCATGTGGTGATGCAAATTTCTGCTGTCCCTGCCATTCACACTGACGAAAGCTTGTTGGAGTGTCTTCAACCTTGTCGATGTTCAGTGAGCGAAAGTAAGCACAATTGCCTTCTTTTAATCCCCACACCTTCTAGCCCCTTCAGATTATGCTCTCTTTACTAGGTTTCTAATTTTGCTAGATTATTTTCTCTATCCTCGGATGCTTAATCTTGGTAATTCGCTCAGCTCCAGTGCTAATCAACTCAAACAATTTAGAATAGCAAGCTTTATGTGTTTTCCCTTTTGTTTTCTGTGTGCAAGGTGTATGCAGATCTATTGGAGTTCATACAATGCAATGGCTATAGATTAATCAGTAGTTTCCTTTGTTCTTATACTTGCAGATTTGGATTCTTCCATTCTCGTGCATACCACCTTGCAGAATTGAACAGTGATTCCCGGTCTCCACTTCAGATCTATTATATGGATGCAGAACATATGCCAAGATGTTTACAGTATTGTGGTTGCGCCATAGAAGTCTTTCTTGCTGTGAACCTAATTTGGAATCCAGTGTTTCTGTCTCTATTTGCTTGTTCTGAATTCGAGAGTCTTTTGAATTTCAGAGTATTGATCAATCATTTAAAGCAGTGATTACATACTTATCCAGAAAGTGGTACTCTTGTTCTGCCTTATTTTGGAGGAACATAAGGCAAGTTTCTATTAATACCCTCCAACTAATGGCAAGAAGTTTGATCAGTTTCATAAACTCCCTATATTTCTAGCTCCAGACCATGATTTTCTGTGCTCATATTTTTCATGTATTGTTTACTAGTCATACATACATTCTACTCACTAGGGTTTGATCTTATCTTCCCTTATATGAATGAAAGGTCAGATCGAATTGGGATGACTTTCTCCACGTCATTAAGGATCTTCTATTACCAAGCATGGGTCATCTTCTTTTGACAATTGGTAATGTTTGCACTTCACAGTAAATTGGGCATATTCACTGGTTCTTCCTCCTACAATGGTGCATGCACAAATTTTAATAATTCCGTGTGCTGGCCAGTAAACTTCCAGTGTTTACTTTCTCAGACTTCTCACTAGCTTATGTTGTCTGTTACATTGAAGCGGTTTGAAAAAGCAAGCAAATCGTTCGAGCCTACCTATTTATATGGTGTGGAGAAGGTAAGGTTCTTGGCTTATTGATATCATCTGGTCATTTTTATTGATGCGGGACTACTTAATGAACTTCCTAGCTCTGGCACTGACAGCAAGAAAATAAGCTTCTTTAACCAGGTGTGTCTTCTGTTGTATCCTTGAAATATTTCACGACATACGTTGAATGGATGATAGATCGCATACTTGCAAGGGATATTTACTAACAAACTACCAAAAATATATAGTTGCTTTATTGTGACAATTTTTTATATAAAAGGCACATGTGAGCTTGGTTAGTAGTTTTCTGTTGGAAGTCCATGGGATTTCATATGCACAAGTAGATGTATTGTTTCTTTCATATGCATGAACTATCCAGAATACTCGATTATTCTCTTTGTTTCAAGTTTGCTGTTCTTTTCGAGATTAAACCCATGGTGAACAATTGGGATTATATATAACTAAAATAGGTTTGATTCGCAAACACTGAAGCATGTTTGGTTTCAAATGTATCTTTGCTTAGTGCAGGTCTTACAAATTAGTTCTGAAAGTAGGCTTCAATCCACCAAGATCTCGATGGAGCTTGAACATTGATGTGAGACGAATATCAAATCTTAAATTGTAGTGCAAGCATCTATCATCTACAAATACTATGTGGTAGAAATAATGATGAGAGGATGTCTATTGTGCTTCTTTTAGGTTGCAATGGAACTTCTATTTCTATCTATGTACTCCAGATAGCCTCCACTGTACCTATCACTTGTGATCGAGGACAATTCCATGTGTACTAAAATTTCTTGTGCTATCACTTAGATTTGTGTTCCGTGCCACTCTAATCTTCTACCTATGCAATCTCAGCAGCTTCTCATGTATGAATAATTACTTGCATATACTGTCTAGATCTTATGGTCAAGTTGGTTATACATTTTGGTTTGACAAGTGGTGCGGCGCTTTTCCTATCTAACGGAAAACCATGTATATGTAACCAACAAGAACAAATTATCTCCTGGAAGGAACTTTTTTCTTACCTGTAGTTGTTTTGTTTATAGAAATAATGCATTTACCATTTGTTGTAACAAACATTTTTATTTTTTGGCATGCATGGTTTCAGCCTTTGGTGCTCAATTCTGTAAATTGATAATTCGCATAATATATAGAAATTTTCCTAAAAAGTTTTCAGATGTTTTTATAAATCTTAAACCTACTATCCTCTGTTGATTGCTCTATGGTGTATTACTGATTTTGCATGTTGCAGGGAGCAGGAACCGACGCTGTCTAGGAGGTAGCCGAAGAGGGGTTCGTCTGCGTGTTTGCTTTGTTTCCTGATGGCTACCATGAGGTGATTTTGATTGCACTGGATGTTAATTATTGCTTAGGTTGTGCTCCTGCTTCTCTTTGCTAATATGTGCTCTTTTTTCACAGGTTGGTGTTAAGTGAGCACGAAGTTGTCATCATTCGTGAATCATCTGTTTCGTCTTCGTTTCGTCCAGCTTGACCTTCATCCGTCGTCAAGGTAGGATTCCTCATGTGTTCATCCATATATATATAAAGCACACTCATGGTGTCGTGGCTCGTGCGTGACCTACCACTGGAGGTACACAAAGTTCCTCAGCCTGAATCGAGATGCACTGCTGAACGATTGGCTCATGACACCCTTGTCTGTGAGATTTCTGAAGATCATTTGCCCATAAAGATTTCTGAATGTCTTTGAATATTGAGTTTCTTAAAGCTTTGTTCTGCCTGTGTATAGAACACATGAAGTGAGAGTCTCTGATCAAGGAGTAGGCTATTCTGCAGGACAAGAGGCTGCCTGAATGGTAAGAAATTCAGATCAATCTCAGTGTCAGTCACTCGTATATATATTTTCCATTGAACTGTCTAATTACTGAATTGATCAGTGACTAATTGCAGAAGAATTTTGGATAGGATTAGTGCTCGGCAATTGGTATTACCAGGTTGGCACGCAGATTTCAGCCTCTTTGTTGAGGCTTGCAGTGGTTAGTCTGGGATGAGCTCCAGGGATGGGTCATTTCATATCTGTCCTTTTCTTTGATTTCTTTTTGGTTCCTGCTCTGTAAGGTGATTCTCGGCTGAAATTACCAATGAAGGTAATTATGGTCTACCACAACTATCAATCCATATTTTAACTTGGAGTTGAACACCTGCACAATAGTATAAAGTTTCCATGTTCTGGCTGTAATAGGATATATCAGGGCATTTTGAAAAGCCAATCCATTATCATGGTACCATGGAACAAACAAATAGTTACCTCACTTTTTGGTATTTTCATGAAAGCTTTGGGTTGGGAGGTGTGTTGCATCCAAGTTGTATTGCTTCATTGATTCTCATCTCAGTTTCTCTCTGCTTAATGTGTGGGAATTAGACAACATGTGCTGAAAATGATTGCTGGTCAATCTAGCATGGAATTTTGTGTAACTTAACATTATAGTTACATCACTGGTCTTTTATTTTGTACTTGTCATACAGTTTGTATCAACCTACATCCTGCTACTTTGATGTACAAATACATTTCCATAGTTTTTAGCTCACGTTGTATACTGGTAATTTGATTGCTCTAATATTGTTTCAGGATAAACAACCCTGTAGAGCTTGCGGCTGTAGGTGTATCTATTGTCGTGTATAGTAAGTTTTTGAGTCTGAACATTTTCCGCTGCAAACACTAGGGAGTGTCTCAATTATCGAAAACATGAAAGTCTGTTGCTAAATAGGTTATATTTGCTTTCTGTAGCCATCATATGAAAAATGTATTAAAGAACTGAGCATTATTTCTTATGGAATGGCATATTGTTATTCATATGTGTATTGTTGACTTGCCAAATTATTCATCTCCTATAGTATGATCAGATGAATATGAAGAGTGTGGCTTCTATTTTTGTTACCATACCCTCATATTAAACCATTGTTGAGTGTTTATATTGGTTAGTGCTAACATCTACCTGATGGTTAGGTGGCTATTTGATCAAAGCAGGAACTCTAAAGTCTGTAGACAGCCTATGAGCGCAGAGAAACGTCTCAAGAGGTGCGCCATGGGCGCGCCCCTACCCCTAGTAACTCCAAAACCGTGTTCACTTCCTGGACTCTGTCGGAAAAAGACCATCATGGCTACACACGCGGTTGATGCATTTTAATTAAGTTAAGTGTCAAGTTCTCTACAACCGGACATTAACAAATTCCCATCTGCCACATAACCACGGGCACGGCTTTCGAAAGTTCAACCCTGCAGGGGTGTCCCAACTTAGCCCATCACAAGCTCTCACGGTCAACAAAGAATATTCCTTCTCCTAGGAAGACCCAATCAGACTCGGAATCCCAGTTACAAGACATTTCGACAATGGTAAAACAAGACCAGCAAAGCCGTCCCATGTGTCGACAATCCTGATAGGAGTCGCATGTATCTCGTTCTCGGGACACACCGGATAGGTCAAGCTACGAATAAAACAAGCCCTCAAGTTGCCCCGAAGTGGCCCCGTAGGTTGCCCGGTTCGGACCAACACTTAGAGAAGCACTGGCCCGGGGGGTAAAATAAAGATGACCCTTGGGTTGGTCGACCCAAGGGAAGGGTAATAGGTTATTAGGCAAATGTAAAACCAAGGTTGGGCCTTGCTGGAGGAGTTTTATTCTAAGCAAACTGTCAAAGGGTTCTCATAACACCCAACCGCGTAAGGAAAGCAAAATCAAGGAACATAACACTGGTATGACGGAAACTAGGGCGGCAAGAGTGGAACAAAACACCAGGCATAAGGCCGAGCCTTCCACCATTTACCAAGTATATAGATGCATTAATTAAAATAATAGATATTGTGATATCCCAACATATCCATGTTCCAACATGGAACAAACTTCAACTTCATCTGCAACTAACAACGCTATAAGAGGGGCTGAGCAAAAGCGGTAACATAGCCAAACAATGGTTTGCTAGGAAGGTGGGTTAGAGGCTTGACATCGCAATATGGGAGGCATGATATAGCAAGTGGTAGGTATCGCGGCATAGCAATAGAGCGAGCAACTAGCAAGCAAAGATAGAAGTGATTTCGAGGGTATGGTCATCTTGCCTGAGATCCCGCAAGGAAGAAGAATGAGTCCATGAAGAAGACAAGCAGACGAAGTCGAACGAATCCTCACAAACACGGCGTTATCGGAACTAACCCGAAGAAGCAACACTGGAAAGAAGCAAACAACATATTAAACAACCATCACATAACATGACATGATGCACAATCAAGTATGATGCATGTCCAGTTTGATGAGGCATGGCATGGCAAAGTGCACAAACAATACTACAAGTTAAGTGGAGCACAATATGCAACGAGTTTCATATTGACGGAACACCACAAGACTTATTTAGTTCTCTCTCATTTAGGTACCCATCAATATTAAATGTTTTTAAACATGGCAAGAGGTGAAGCATAATAAAACTACCTATCTAGACAAGTTTAAATGAGGCCGGAAATAACAAACAACAATTCCGGAAAAACCTCATGTGCATATTTTAGGTTTGGTACTATTCTTCCCTAAGCATAATTTTAGAGTTGTTAAACATGCAAGTTGAGTGCACCATGTTAAACTAGGCATTTTTCTACCCCATTTACATATAAAGTTTATTAAATTTGGAGCTAAAGTTATTAAGTTATGAATTAAAGCATTTTAGCATGGCATTATGCAAAATAAACACAAACAACATTTTAAACACTTTTAACATAGATGAAAGTGGCAAAAATATTAATCTACACAAAATTCTAAGCATTTTTCATATTTAAATCATTTTAATCCGAAGCATGTTTTGAGAGTTATTATATGCATGAACAGTAGGGAGTTTTCTGCAAAATTTCTCTCTCTGGAAAAATAGGAAAAACGTTCTATGGAAAAAAACATGAAACGGGCCGTATCTATTGGCCCAACAGAGCACAGAGAGTTTGGGGTGGCTGCTCACATTGGGCCATGGGCCTGGTCGGTGGAGCAGCGGCTCGAGTGTTGGGCCTCACGCAGGGCACGGCTTGCTGGATCTAACGAAGGGAGGGGCGTTGGTCAACGCGGATGTTGGGTGCTCGACGACTCGCGCGAGCTCGATGCAGATCATGATGCGGCAGCGGCTGCAGGCGAGCTGAGGAGGGGACGGTTCGACGCGGGCAGCGAGACGGCGAGCGAGTGGCTCCTGGCGAAGCTGGTACAACCGCAAATGCTGCAGGGCTTCGAGCACGGGGAGTCAACGCGTCCTCTTCGAGCTCGCTGATGGTGACGACAGCGCATGATGGGTGAGGACGGAGGAGATCCGGGGCGGCACGGTCTTGGGCATTCGGATCCACTGGCCAAGACGAGGCAAGGGCGGTGCCATGGATGAAGTAGCTACGACGGGGCATGGGACTCTAGCAATGAGATCCACGGGGATCATGAGGCGGGCGACAATCTTGATGGTCAGCAGCGCCATGGGGCTCCCATGCAGAGAACGAGAGAGACTTGAAGGCAGGGAGCTAGAGAGCCAAGAGAAAACGAACAAGAGGAGAGGGAGAAGAAGCATGGGCAGCGGGGAACTCCTCTCTGGCAACACCGGCGCTCGTGGCTCCAGCGTGGAGGCCTCGAGCACCTCTCGAGCGGGCACGCAGCTGACTGCTGGCGGTTGCGGGAGCTCAGCGGGCTCCCCTGGCCATTAGATGCAAGATCCGGCGGTCAGGATTGACAGGAGGGGCTGGATCTGGTTTGGTGGATTGGGCAAAACGAGATAGGAAGGCTGGTTGCGCGTGGGTTGGCTCGGGTGGGATCCCGAGGAAGATGCTGCTGGCAGCGGCATGAGGGACAACTGCCTAGTATTTAGGGTTTGTCTAGAAATGGACAAAGGGGACACTATATATAGCAATTCAGATTAGTTTAGGGCCGTTAGGTCCCTCCGATCATAATCGGATGTTCCGAGATAATTAGGTTAGGAGAGTCAAAGAAGAAACCGACACTACAAAAAAAGACACATCCGTGACATGTTGGGACGAACGAAAAAAATTTCTGTCATACATATGACACTTCTATGACAATAATTGTGACAAAACCCGGTATCATCATAGATGTGGTGGGCTCCTACTTCTATGACAAAAAATCATGACAGAAAATGGGCTTTTCGTCCTGGGCGGGCCGGAGACGCAGCTGCATGACATTCTTTGGGCCGTCCATGACGGAAAACACCATGGTAGAAGCGAGGGGGAGGAAAATTTCGGGGAGTTCCCGGTTATGGTGAGAGGTCGGGGCCAAGCGATGCGCGTTTCTCTCGTACACGTACGCGCGTGTGTGCGAGGCGTTGGCTCTAACTGAACCCGAGCGAGGCGTTGGGCTCTAACTGAACCCGAGCGATTGCACTGCAGGCTACGCGTTACTGAACCCAAGCAGTCGATCAATGGCTGTTAACTGAACCTGATCGAGCGATTCCTTCGCTACTGCTGCTAACTGAAGCCGACCGATGGGAT
>NC_041384.1:611080109-611099313 GCF_002162155.2 Triticum dicoccoides | reverse complement strand
GGTGTGGAGGGCTGGATGAACAGTAGACGGTGGAGGGGTGCCCGTGGAGGGGTGGTTGAACAGATCCCCATGGTGTGGAGGGCTGGATGAACAGTAGACGGTGGAGGGGTGGTTGAACAGTAGCCGGTGGAGTAGCGCGCGGTGGAGGCTGGATGAACAGGAGCCCGTGGAGGCTGGATGAACAGGAGCCCGTGGAGGCTGGATGAACAGGAGCCCGTGGAGGCTGGATGAACAAGAGCCCGTGGAGGCTGGAGGAGGTCGACGGTGGAGATGAACAGTATCCCGTGGAGTCCTGGTTTAAGGTACGCCACACCCCTCCTGATGAACAGGACCCCCGTTTCGACCGTAGCGCTCCAACACAAGTCTGTTTCTTCCGTTTTGCGGTACGCCACACCCTTCCGATCAATAGGACCCCTGTTTCGACCGTAGGAGGTCTGTTTCCTCCGTTTTGCGGTACGCCACACCCCTCCCGATGAACAGGATCCCGTTTCGAACGTGGCTGGTCGAACACAAGGCCGTTTCCGCCGTTCTACGGTACGCCAGGCCTCGTTTCCATCGCCTGTTCCGTCCTAGCCCTCCTGATGAACACGACGCATTCCATTGCCTCCCCATGAACACGACGCATTCCGTTGCCTCCCCATGAACATGACACATTCCGTTGCCTCCCCATGAACACGACGCATTTCGTTGCCTCCCCATGAACATGACGACGATGATGTTTCTCCGTTCCGACCCAGCCATGTACACGAGCCCTCGCCGTACGTATGCACGAGTAGGCGTTCGAGACCCCGCCTGTATGTACACATATGTGGCCGTATTTTCTTTCTTGCACCCTGACCGCTGTACGTACGTGTACATGCTACGTGGGCGCCTCTACTACGACACGTGCGCGCCTCTACATCGACTAGTATATATGTACGTACACGTTCGCGACCAGAATGACAACGCTACATACGCTTCGACCATGTGGGTCCCGACTGTCAGGCACTTCCTTGCATGCGAAGATGTAGCTGGTGGGTCCCAGCAGTCAGGGGGGTGACTTGTTTTTTTTTTTTGCCTGGACGCACTTCCTTGCGTGCGAAGGTGTAGCTGGTGGGTCCCAGCAGTCAGGGGGGAAACGTTTTTTTCGCGAAATACGGTGGGCTGTCCGATGGGTCCCCGCTATCAGGTCGAGGAATAATTATTTTGCACGTAATAAGGAGGCACTTTCTTGCTGCAGCCATGGACCCAGCTGTCAGCCTCTCCACGTACAGTCCACGTCCGATGGAAGTCGTTCCTTGACCACGTTCACCACGCCGCGCCGAGAGCACCAGGGCGGTGGATGACGGCGAGGCCTAGGAAGGGGACGACAGGGAGCCGGGGAAGACGCGGCAGCAGAAGCCCGCGCGAAGAGGAGTACGAGGGTTCACTGGTTCGGCTGCGGTGTGAGGCTACCGTCGCCGCAGGGCCTGGCCAGCGGTGGGAATAGTAGGGGCAGTGAGGCCTTCGTGGCAGCACAGCCGGCCACGGGAGGCAGGAGCATGCAGCACGACCGGCGCTGCTTTGGGCGTTTGGAGCAAGAAGACCAGAGGTTGAAGAAGCACTACGGCCGTTGGATGGACATCGTACGGTCACTGGAGCTAGAATCGTTCATATTGACTAAAGTTGACAAAGGCCCCCGTCCCAGTCAACTTAGTAGGCCCACAAGTCAGCCTCCCACCATGGTGGGTCCCAGCTAGCAGGGGGAGTATTCATTTTTTTGTGCCTAATAAGGAGGCACTTCCGGTGGGTCCAAGCTTACAGCGGGGGGGATGTTTTTTTCGTGAAATTCACTGGCCCGTCCGGTGGGTCCGAGCAGTCAGGGGGAAACATTTTTTCGCAAAATAAGGTGGCCCGCCCGGTGGGTCCCTGCTGTAAGGTGGAGGAATAATTATTTTGCGCGTAATAAGGAGGCACTTCCTTGCGGCCGCCTGGACCCAGTTGTCAGCCTCTCCACGTACAGTACTCTTCCGATGGAAGTCGGTCGTTGACCACATTGACCACACCGCGTCGAGAGCACCAGTGTAACACCCCGGATGTAACTTTCCCAATTTGTACTCCAACTCTTGCCGTTTCCAGTGTTAAGTTATTTTATTTTCTCGGGTTCGGGTCTTTGCCTCCGTGTGTTGTTATCGTTGTCATGCATCTCATATCATGTCATCATGTGCATTGCATTTGCATACGTGTTCGTCTCATGCATTCGAGCATTTTCCCCGTTGTCCGTTTTGCATTCTGGCGCTTCGTTCTCCTCCGGTGGTCATTTCTACCTTTCTTTCATGTGTGGGGATTAAATATTTACGGATTGGACCGAGACTTGCCAAGCGGCCTTGGTTTACTACCGGTAGACCGCCTGTCAAGTTTCATACCATTTGGACTTCGTTTGATGCTCCAACGGTTAACCGAGGGACCGAAAAGGCCTCGTGTGTGTTGCAGCCCAACACCCCTCCAATTTGGCCCAAAACCCACCTAAACCTGCTCCATCATCTAGAGCGTTCGATCACGATCGCGTGGCCGAAAACCGCACCTCATTTGGACTCTCCTAGCTCCCTCTATCTATAAATAGGTGCACTCCCCCGAAAATTCTGGATCCCTAACCCTAGCCCCGCTCCTCTCCGCGCGCCGGACGTGTCCGCCGGCGCCGTACAACGTCCGCCGCCACCGCCGCCCTGCTCCACCTCGCCGCCGGCCGCCTCCGCCGCCACCTCGCCGCCGCGGGCTGCGCGCCACCGACGCCGGCCACCTCCGACTCCGTCCGGCGCCGTCCACCGCCCGGAGCTGCCATGCTCCTCCGCGCCTCCTCTCCGATGCCGACGACCTCGCCCCGCCGACCGCTTCTTCTCCGGCAACGGCCAACCTCGAACGGCGTGCCTCGTCAGATCCAGATTTGAGCTACAGTAAACCCTAGCGAGGGTTGACTTTCTCTCTCCACTCCCCTGAAATTTTGGCATTTTTCATCGTGCTATAACTCTCTCTCCGTAGATCCGTTTTGGGCGTATAGCATATCAAAATGTTCGTCTCAGAGAGTACATCATTTCATCTCATTGCATCATTTTCATTTGAGTTCATCTTGATGCCCGAAATGCTGTTAGAAGAGGGCTACTTGAAATATTTGTCAGATCTGCTACTCCATTTAGCTTATTGTCATTTTTGCCATGATTATTGTGTGCATGATATGCCCTTGAGCTCTACATATGTTTTGTTAAGGGTTTTGTCATCTTTCTAGAGGTGCAACCCATGTATTTTTGTAATGTGTGTGGTGACTAGTGCAAGCTTGCAAAGTGGTGCACTTGGTAATTCTGTTTTCAAGGACTTAGCATTTCCACTAAGTCCTTGAGCTGTTTAGTTCATGTTGCCATATGTTCATGTTGTTTCCTAGTGATCCGTGCCTCTTTTGAGGATGGTCAGTAAGGATGTTTTATTAATCTTGTAGTGCTCTATCCATCCATGTCTTTGTTTGCAATTATGAAGCACACTAGCTTGAGTCAATCGAGCTCTACTTTTGCTACTTTGTGAATCTGGGCAGATTGTCAACTTGTTTGCAATTTTGCCGATGATGTTGTAGTTGATCCGTGCATGCTATGCTATTGTTCTTGCCATGTCTAGCTTGCATTTTGTGTGTTCTTGATAGATGTATGCTTAGCTTTCTATGACTTGCTCCGTAGTGAGTGTATCGACCTCGTAAACATGCCTACTTGAGTTATGTTTCAGCATGTGCCAGTTTTCACTAAGTCCGAAAACTGATTATGCTTTTGCTATGTTCACATGCTTGTTAATATGTTTTCTGATCCCTTTTGGCTCAAGGTCACTAAGGGACTTTTGTTAAGCTCTTTGAGTAGCTCCATGCCATGCTTTACTTTGCCATGTTCAGGTCCTGTAGCATATTGTTTTGTTGCTCCGAAGAGTGCTACCTGATCTAAAATTCCAGATAAGTGTTAATTTCACTAAGTCTGAGATCTGTTTACCATATGCTTTTTTGCCATTCTTGTTTGAACCTGTTAATGGATGAATTGGCCGAAGCTCAGTGCTAGAATTTTGTTAAGCATCTTGAATGCATCCCTGCCATGTATTTTGTTGTCATGTTTGAGTGTTGTAGCATGTTCATCTCATTGCATTTAGATGGCTACTTGCTGTAAATCGCAGACCGGTGTCATATTCGTTTTGCTTGCCATTTCCAAACCGTAACTCCGATTCCGGCGTTCTTTATATTGTTTTCAAGCGATTTCATCTCATCTTTCCAGTGGCACACTTGGATTCCCAAGTTGAGGCCAGGATCTTGCATTTCCTGTCACATCTTGCATATGCCTCCCGCGTTGCATCCCGCATAGCATACCATGTTTGCATCCTCTTGTTTGATCCTTGCACGTGGTTGATTGTGTTCCGTTTGCTTGTTTGTCTTGTTTGGGTAGAGCCGGGAGACGAGTTCACTAACGAGAAGCCCGTTGAGTTTGCTTTCGAGGATCCAGTCAACTCTGACAACTTTGCAGGCAAGATGATCATACCCTCGAAATCACTACTATCTTTGTTATGCTAGTTTGCTCGCTCTTTTGCTATGCCAATGCTACGATGCCTACCACTTGCTTCCAAGCCTCCCAAATTGCCATGTCAAACCTCTAACCCACCATGTCCTAGCAAACCGTTGATTGGCTATGTTACCGCTTTGCTCAGCCCCTCTTATAGCGTTGCTAGTTGCAGGTGAAGATTGGAGGCCGTTCCTTGTTGGAACATTTATTTACTTGTTGGGATATCATTATATTATCTTGTTATCTTAATGCATCTATATACTTGGTAAAGGGTGGAAGGCTCGGCCTCTCGCCTAGTGTTTTGTTCCACTCTTGCCGCCCTAGTTTCCGTCATATCGGTGTTATGTTCCCGGATTTTTGCGTTCCTTACGCGGTTGGGTTATAATGGGAACCCCTTGATAGTTCTCCTTGATTAAAGCTTTTCCAGCAATGCCCAACCTTGGTTTTACCATTTGCCACCTAGCCTCTTTTTCCCTTGGGTTTCCGAAGCCCGAGGGTCATCTTATTTTAACCCCCCCCCCCAGGCCAGTGCTCCTCTGAGTGTTGGTCTACCTGTCAGCTGCCGGTGGCCACCAGGGGCAACTCTGAGCTGGCCTACCCGTACCTAAGACAATCTGAGTGTGCCCTGAGAAAGAGATATGTGCAGCTCCTATCGGGATTTGTCGGCACATTCGGGCGGTGTTGCTGGTCTTATTTTAACCTGTCGAAGTGTCTTGAAGAACCGAGATACCGAGTCTGATCGGAACGTCTCGGGAGGAGGTCTATTCCTTCGTTGACCGTGAGAGCTTGTCATGGGCTAAGTTGGGACTCCCCTGCAGGGATTTGAACTTTCGAAAGCCATGCCCGCGGTTATGGGCAGATGGGAATTTGTTAATGTCCGGTTGTAGATAACTTGAACCTTAACTTAATTAAAATGAATCAACTGAGTGTGTTACCGTGATGGCCTCTTCTCGGCGGAGTCCGGGAAGTGGACACGGTGTTGGAGTAATGCTTGCGTAGGTTGCCCTCTAGTTTCTCGCTCGCGCTTTGCCTCCTCTTCTCGCTCTCTTTTGCGAATAAGTTAGCCACCATAGGTGCTAGTCGCTTGCTGCAGCTCCACTCATATATACCTTGCCTTACCTATAAGCTTAAATAGTCTTGATCGCGAGGGTGCGAGATTGCTGAGTCCCTGTGGCTCACAGATTACTATTACACCAGATGCAGGGCCTGATGATTCCGCTCCAGGTGACGCGCTCGAGCTCAAGTGGGAGTTCGACGAGGACTCTCAACGATACTATGTTTCCTTTCCTGATGATCAGTAGTGGTGCCCAGTTGGGGGTGATCGGGACCATGTCGCATGTTGGGTTATCTTTTATTTTGGCGTCGTAGTCGGGCCATGAGTGTTTGGATGATGTAATGTTATTTATGTACTTGATTGACGTGGCGAGTGTAAGCCAACTATGTTATCCCTTTTATTATCTATATTACATGGGATGTTTGTGATGATTGCCTGACTTGCGACATATGCCTTCAATGTGATTATGTCTCTAAGTCGTGCCTCGACACGTGGGAGCTATAGTCGCATCGAGGGTGTTACAACCAGGGCGGTGGTCTGGACGACGGCGAGGCCTAGGAAGGGGACGACGCGGAGCTGGGGAAGACGCAGCAGTGGAAGCCCGCGCGGATAGGAGTACGAGGGTTCACTGGTTCGGCTGCGGTGTGAGGCTGTCATCACCGCAGAATAATAGGGGGTGTGGGTGAGTGGAGGGATGGCCTGGCCAGCAGTGGGAGTAGTATGGGGGCGGTGAGGCCTCCGCGGCAGCACAGCCGGCCACGGGAGGCAGGAGCAGGCGGCACGACCGGCGCTGCTTTGGGCAGCTGGACCAAGAAGACCAGAGGTTGAAGAAGCACTACGACCGTTGGATGGACATCGTATGGTCACTGAAGCTAGAAACGTTTATTATTGACTAAGTTGACAAAGCCCTTGGTACGCTCCAACTTAGTAGGCCCACAGGTCAGCCTCCGAAACGGTGCGCCCCAGATGTCAGGGGGAGGAATCATTTTTTGGGCGGCCGAAGCTAAGAATATCCGAGATTGAAGAAGAAGCACGACATCCATTGGATAGACATCCAACGGCCACTGCTGCTAGAACCGTGTGTTGACTATAATAAGTTGGAAAAGCCTTGCATACGCGTCAACTTATATTTTTTAGGGGACGCGTCACTTAGTAGGCCCACAAGTGTGTGGCGGAGAACTTATAGCCCATTTGCGTTTTGTAAAAATGTACAACCCATTTTGGAATTCTAATGGAATTTACAACAACCCATTTACAGTTCGTTAAAAGTACAGCCCATTTTCTAGCTAGGACAATGATTAATAATTTCAACCAACCGTTGAAGACAGAATTTAATAAAATTACCCACATTTTGAAGGGCTCCGAAATATTTTTGTCCCAAAATTTCTAATCAGATTAAATATAAATTTGTATTACGTAAAAATCCAACAAATCATTGCGCACGCAACAATGAAAATTTAAGATTTTCAAAATCCATAAATAATATTTTATAAACTAATTTCGTGTTTGGTGTATTTTTTATAGTTACTGCCCAGTTATTATAATTACATCCCATTTATTATTTTTTAAAGCCCATTTTCCTGTTAAGCCTAATGCATCCCTCCTAGGAAAGATTTGCAGTCCAGCGGGGCGGAGAATAACAACTTGACCTTGCCTGGGTATTCCTCAAAAAGATGTATAGCTGGGCTAGCCATTTTCATCTTGAAAAAATTAGTATCTGGGCTGGATATCTGGCCTGGGCTAGAGGGCCGCAGCCCGCCCAGTTAATATACTGCTCTCCTCTGAACAACAACGAAATCATCGCCAAGAAAAACTCTGCAGTGCTCACGCCTCAAAAACACAAATACTGCTCGAGCTGCTTGGTCCCAGCTGTCGGCCTCACCTTGTGCAATTCTCTCGTTTATATTGACTACATAGGTTGACAATGGTGTGGGACCGTGATGTCAGGAAACCAGGAGAAAGCAAAAAAATATAGTTGTACATAATAAGGAGGCACTTGCGTATGTACGACTATGGCCCTAGTGGGTACCTAGTGTCATCCAGTCAAAATAAAGTCATCTCCTGAATCCTCATGTTCGTTGACGATGTTAACAATGCTCGGCGCCACGGCAAGCGCAACAACTTGAAGGACAACGAAGAGGGCCTCGCGGGCCCTACGGATGGTTTGATACAGCGCCCGCTACTCATTCAGGAAGCCAGGATCATCGGACACCTATGAGCACCTTCGAGAAACTGAGACGGCATGAAACGGTAAGCCGCGCTTGGGAGCTCTGGTTTATTTCAAACTTGTATTAACATACAAGTGTAATTTACTCGTCATTGAAAACAACGTTAAAATACAAGCGTAATGAAACCGAGGGCCCAAGGTCTGTAAGTAAAACCGGCGGGTTAGGCCTGTAATTTGAGAGACCAGTGTATATTTTGCGAGCACTGCTATATGGACGACATTACCAGACGATACATGCACGACGTGCGTATCATGCCATCCATGGGCAAGGCTGAAACAGCAGCTAACGGCTGGATTAGCAATCGTCCGAGTGTCGTTCAGCATTTTTATCGTGTGTCAAGTACTTCCGATATTTTACTAGTCGAAATCGACCAACCAAGCTCCTTCGCCCGAGACCATCTGCTTTAATTTACAAGCGTCAATTTTACAAGCGGTTTTGGTTGGAAAACGACGATCCAATCATGGCATAATATCATGAGTTGGTCGGAAGATCATATGGTTTCACGTCTAACCTACCCGACTTGTCGTATAGGCTATGAATGAAACATCAGACGATGAACTTCTTAAGCACGGAAACAACAAAAGAGGATGATCTTCTTAACAAGCAAATCACTGGCATTAGATCGACATGCAAAACAATACGAAGCATTATTCTCAGGAGGCACGGTGAACAGCTCGTGATGCCGCATGCCACAACATTCCAAGCTCAACTTTGCAATCAAACACAAGGCCTAGCATTACATAGACAATATTCAGAACAAACTCTTAACACAGGAATATCTCAGCAGAGTAACTATTTACTTCTAAACTGAACACAGGAATAAGAAAAAACACTCGACACTGCTCACAACAAGGGAGTCCCACTCAAAAATATCAAATGCATGTCTTCTGGCTAACATCAATGAGCAAATTTTGACAAGGTTTTCCAATTCCAATATATTAAACTAACGTCTTCTTGCTAACATCAATGATTAAACTTTGACAAGCTTTTCCCATTCAAAATATGTAATGCCTATGATCGTGGAGTCCTGTCGCTTCTTGCTAACATCAATGATTAAACTTTGACAAGCTTTTCCCATTCAAAATATGTAATGCCTATGATCGTGGAGTCCTGTCGCTTCTTGTACTTGTTTGGGCACTTCTTTCCCAGGGCACTCCACGTGTTGTTAAATTGCCAATGGTCTCTGTAGACTAGTCATGTCACCGGTGTCTAATATTTATGGCACCGGCTGTAGCAATGGAGGGATTCGGTGCCAAACTAAGAAAAGGTGAAATTGGCACCTCTTTTGGCCTACATAGTGGAAGGCCTAATACTCTGTAAAGCTTCTCGTTCATTCCTTCTGTAATGTAGTGCAAACAATGACTGCTTCTTTCTGCAAAGTGGAACGACCAACTGGACCCAGTAATGCAGCAGTTTGCCTTGGACACATTGGCTCCTTTTGTGCAGGTGAACTAAAATCGAAGTCGGAATAAAACCGAGCTTTAATTTTGATATCCCTGTTAGCAACAAAAGGTATAAGGGAAACAATTACTGAGAAATAACGGTTGATGACTTGTACTCCCAGAAGAAAAACATCTACTGATCTACCTTATCTTAATGGGAAACAAAGCAGGAAAGTAGCAATTCTCAATCAGTGTGATTCATTCATATTAACTGAGACATTATCTTAACAATGCCTTGTTTCAAGATGTATAAAGAACGAAAAGGCAGAAAAGTATCATTCCTAAAACAATGTGACTGATTCATTTTAACAGATACATTATCTTAACAATACCTTGGTTAAACATGTAGAAAGAACTACAAAGAAGGATAGTACCATTTGTAAAACACTGTACGTCTGTAACTGATATATAATAACAGAGACATTATCTGAACAATACATTTCTTAAACATGAACTCCGGCCGATCCTTAACAGAAATGGTACTCCTGCCAATCCCTAACAAGTGTTTGCAGTTTTGAACTAAGATTCAGTTCCAGGGTAGAGTGGGCGCAACAACAGTATGTGCTTCCATCTACTTATAAAGGGGGTGATGCAGAGTTTGTTGTAACAAAGCAACAAGCATCATGTCTGGGTTGGTTCCATTTTTGTTCACTACTTAATGGGAAAAGACAACAATACAATAGCTTCAATTCAACATTTATTTAAAATAGTACCAATACAGGTAGCACAACATCTCAAAGCACACAGCACAATCATGTGGATGAAGGCCTGTACTGACCTTTCATGAGACCGACAACGATAAAATATGAATCTGCCAACACGAATAGGAAATCCAATCTCGTTTTGTGCAGTTGCACTGAAATCAAGCAAAGTGTTTCGCGTAGCGAAGCAAAATGTCGCAATAGCAACAAGTTGAATAGATATCCTTGTATAAACAGAGGCAAGAAAGGAATCAATTACTGGCTAATAAAGGAGGATGAAACATGCGGCCACCAAAATGGTAATCCCGCCAATCCCTAACAAGTGTTGCAGTTTTGAAATAAGATTCAGTAGTTAATTCTGAGAGTGGCATCAATTACTGACTTATAAAGGGGGTGATGCTGAATTTGTTGTAACAAAGCAACAAGCATCATGTCTGGGTTGGTCCCATTTTTGTTCACTACTTAATGGGAAAAGACAGCAATACAATAGCTTCAATTCATCATTTATTTAAAATAGTACCAATACAAGTAGCACAACATCTCAAAACACACTGCACGATCATGTGGATGAAGGCAAGTACCAACCTGTCATGACGAACACAAGATCACGTAGGAATCTGCCAACACGAATAGGAAATCCAATCTCGTTTTGTGCAGTTGCATTGAAATCACGCAAAGTGTTTCGCGTAGCGAAGCAAAATGTCACAATAGCAACAAGTTGAATAGATATCCCTGTATAAACAGAGGCAAAAAAGGAATTGATACGTCTCCAACGTATCTATAATTTTTGATTGCTCCATGCTATATTATCTACTGTTTTGGACTATATTGGGCTTTATTTTCCACTTTTATATTATTTTCAGGACTAACCTATTAACCGAAGGCCTAGCCCAGAATTGCTGTTTTTTGCCTATTTCAGTATTTCGGAGAAATAGAATATCAAACGGAGTCCAAACAGAATAAAACCTTCGGGAACGTGATTTTCTCACCGAACGTGATCCAGGAGACTTGGACCCTACTCCCAGGAGTCAAAGAGGCGGTCACGAGGGTGGGGGGCGCGCCCACCCCCCTAGGGCGCGCCCCCTGCCTCGTGGGCCCCTCGGTGCTCTACCGACGTACTCCTTCCTCCTATATATACCTACATACCCCCAAATGATCAGAACAGGAGCCAAAAACCTAATTCCACCTCCACAACTTTCTGTATCCATGAGATCCCATCTTGGGGCCTGTTCCGGAGCTTCGCCGGAGAGGGCCGTCATCACGGAGGGCTTCTACATCATCATAGCCTCTCCGATGAAGTGTGAGTAGTTTACCTCAGACCTTCGGGTCCATAGTTAGTAGCTAGATGGCTTCTTCTCTCTTTTGAATCTCAATACAAAGTTTTCCCCCTCTCTTGTGGAGATCTATTCGATGTAATCTTCTTCTTTTTGAAGTGTGTTTGTTGAGACCGATGAATTGTGGGTTTATGATCAAGTCTATCTATGAATAATATTTGAATCTTCTCTGAATTCTTTTATGTATGATTGGGTATCTTTGCAAGTCTCTTCGAATTATCTGTTGGGTTTGGCCAACTAGATTGGTAGTTCTTGCCATGGGAGAAGTGCTTAGCTTTGGGTTCGATCTTGCGGTGTCCTTTCCCAGTGACAGAAGGGGCGGCAAGGCACGTATTGCATCATTGCCATCGAGGATAACAAGATGGGGTTTATTTCATATTGCATGAATTTATCTCTCTACATCATGTCATCTTGCTTAAAGCGTTACTCTGTTTTTAACTTAATACTCTAGATGCATGTTGGATAGCAGTCGATGAGTGGAGTAATAGTAGTAGATGCAGAATCGTTTTGGTCTACTTGTCACGGACGTGATGCCTATATACATGATCATGCCTAGATATTCTCATAACTATGCTCAATTCTATCAATTGCTCAACAGTAATTTGTTCACCCACCGTAGAATACTTATGCTCTTGAGAGAAGCCACTAGTGAAACCTATGGCCCCCGGGTCTATTCTCATCATATCAATCTCCATCACTTTAATCTTGCTTTGCTTTTTACTTTGTCTTTTAATTTTCACTTTGCATCTCTATACCAAAAATACCAAAAATATTATATCTATCAGATCTCACTCTCGTAAGTGAACGTGAAGGGATTGACAACCCCTAATCGAGTTGGTTGCGAGTAGCGATCGTTTTGTGCAGGTATGAGGGACTTGAGCGTGGCCTCCTACTGGATTGATACCTTGGTTCTCAAAAACTGAGGGAAATACTTACGCTACTCTGCTGCATCATCCTTTCCTCTTTGGGGAAATCCAACGCAAGCTCAAGAGGTAGCAGGAATCAATTATTGGCTAATAAAGGAGGATGAAACATGCGGCCACAAAAATGGTAATCCTGCCAATCCCTAACAAGTGTTGCAGTATTGAAATAAGATTCAGTAGTTAATTCCGAGAGTGGCATCAATTACTGGCTTATAAAGGGGGTGATGCTGAATTTATTGTAACAAAGCAACAAGCATCATGTCTGGGTTGGTCCCATTTTTGTTCACTACTTAAGGGAAAAGAAAGCAATACAATAGCTTCAATTCATCATTTATTAAAACAGTACCAATACAAGTAGCACAACATCTCAAAGCACACTGCACAATCATGTGGATGAAGGCCTGTACTGACCTTTCATGAGACGACCAACATAAAATACGAATCTACCAACACGAATAGGAAATCCAATCAAGTTTTGTGCAGCTGCACTGAAATCAAGCAAAGTTGCCGGTGTGACATTTAAGTTTTCTATAGCAACAAGTTGAATAGATATCCATGTTTTAAGAGGCAAAAAAGAAAACAATTACTAGCCAATAAAGGAGGATGAAACATGTGGCCACAAAAAGAAGCATCTACCTTATCTTGATGGAAAACAAAGTATAGGACAGTAGCATTTCTAAAACGGTTGCATTGGTTCATATTAACAGAGAAATTCTTTTAAAACAGATCAGTAGTTAATTCTGAGATTAACAACAACAAAATAGCTGCATGGGACATGCCAGCACCATGTGCATCTACACGTATAAATGGGTGATGCAGAGTATGTAGCCAAGCAGCATATATGCGCTGGTCCCAGATTTGTTATCTTTAAACCTTCTTCCTATGTGAGGGCAACAAATCTAGTCATGCACAAACTACCCGCCCCCCAGTTTCTTTCCCTTTTCAACAAAGAGATCGGTTCCTTACAGATGTGTGTACTGGGTTACCCCTTTTTCCCTTTTCGACCTACAAAGCGGCTGGATAGCCAGTCTATACTACTTTCCGCCCCTCCTTTCCTCATTGAACCACGTCCTAGATTCTTGCTCCAGCCCACCGCACCCTTCTTTCCTCTTTGAACCAAGACCTAGATTCGACTACGGATCGAAAAAGATCCACATGCAGCTAGAGCAACGACGGTTTCAAAGAAACTTATAACTTAGGGTCGTCAGGATGTGGCAAGGCGTGCGGCGGGAGGCCGGATCTGCCCACACTACGTACAACAGCGAGGAAGAAGGGGTCGGTGGCCCTCCCGCACAGGCGCTGGGTGAAAGAGAACAACGCAGCCGGCAGTGGATTGCCTCCCTCGCCGAAGGCGATAGAGTGAACACTGCACCTCCTCCCCTTCCCAGTGCGACGGGATAGGAATGCCTCCTTCACCAGCTGTGAGGGGGGAGAGACAAGAGGCCAACGCAGTCTTGTTTAGATCTGGTGAAGAGAGGGTGAGATACTGTGAATATAGCAAACCCTAGCAAATGAACGTTGAGCCTCCAGCGTGTAACATATATGTAGTGCGGCGAGCGTGTGGAGAGTGCAAACCCTAGCGAACAAGCGCTGACACGGCCGGTCCTGACCAACCCAAACCCTGTTCATCACCCGCGTGTGCTTCCCGCCCGAAACGGTCAGTGCCGCATTCATGCTCGGCCAGAGCGGACGCGACCTCTCACTGGCGCCGACATTGAAGCGGCGCGCCTGCCGAGAGAGCGTCGCCCGCGCCGCTTCCGGGTGCACACGGCTGCTCCGTGTTCAAAGGTCGCAATAGCCGGCTACAACATGCGTGATCTCTTCCAGTAGTAAGTTCTTGGGAGTCCGTGCTACAGCTAGCTGTCCTCCCCCAACTCGTCAATCTCTTCCAGTAGTGCTAGTACTCCATGGCGCGATCCATCAACAAGCAGGCGGGAAAGTTATGGTATACTACTCGATTTGCGGTGACTGGCATGCCAAGCGACCGTGTGGGGTCGAGCTGGGGAGGAGGGTGAGACACGAACACGACAGACGTGATTTAAACATTGGTTTTGCTCGATGGCACGATCCAACAAAACGAAACGTTGGTTTCTCTCCGTTTCCATTTTTTCTCCGGAAAAACGGAAACTTTTCCACTCCATTTCCATTCCTATTCCAAGGTTGCCCCGTTACAACATTCCATCAAATACAAAGGAAAACTAACATGCATGCTGATGCATCTCAATGATTCACAGATCATAGCCAATATTTACTTCACAACTAAAGAAAAAAGTTGTGAGAGCGTGTACGATAGAAAAACTATTGATGGGGTCACTACGACTTAAACCCTAAACCCTAAACATGATTTAATTTCATGGCCAGGTAGAACCCGTCGAAGGAAAGACGGGTGGCACCCTCGGATCATACGATGCTTTTGTGCAGTTCCACTAAAATCGACCTGAGCATCCCTGATGGCAAAGATATTGAAGAAGTGTGATTAGAATAATAGTGCTGGCACTAGTTCATGAGACATAAACTCATCACAAGTAGAAGCCGATAGAAGTAGAGAAAGATCGACATGGAGATGGAGCTACGGCAGTGGAGCAAGCCGGCTCCAAAAAGAAGATGGACTACCTGGGACGTCGGGCTGTAGCTAGAAGGGCGGTTGGGACGCGGCATCGGCCCATACCGCGGTGACCCCCAATTGGGATGCACCGACTGTGGGTTTTCTCCCTCGCCGATGTCGACCGCGTCTACGCAGAACATTGTTCCCTTCCCCCAGCTACGAGATCGGGCCCATCGTTCTATGCTTGTGAAGAGAGCAACCTAAGCAAGCAGGCTTGTAGCTTAGGCTCCTGCTAGTGTATATATAGTGGTTTTCTTTTTCTCTCCATATCAACCATTGTATATTGCGTATGTGTCATTCAAGAGAGAAATGATGGTTGCTTCTTCCGACTAACTTACTGTGTGATTTGACTGCTCCTTAGTGGCCCCTACACATACTCCCCCTATGTGTATGCAACAGTCACACATACACATGGACACAAAAACGCGCGCGACGCCCTAATGCATGCATGTCCAAGCACACGACGGAACACACACGGTCACGCTCAAGTGCTCAACCTACATGTGTATGCACACATATACTCAGTCAGGGTGAGCTAGTGACCGTATGAACACCGGAAAATATATATATTGAGCGCAATGAGCGTACTATGAAGTCCACTGACCATATTTTTACAAATATACAGTGACAGACAGTGTATTTATCTCGTTTGAAATTATGCCATATTAAACGGAGAGGAGGCAGCATGGACTAGCATTACTTTGCTGTGTCCCGTCAACTTGCCGAACGAGGAGAAGGTTGCAGGACGGGAGAAGCTTGCGCGCGGTGGCTCGCAGGACAAGGAGAAACTTTTTACTAATGCAAGCTCTCCCTCGCTCAGGCGGTGGACATGCAACAGTTAATTCGGTGTCAGATTGCCAGAAGCATACACTATACTACTAGTGCTATTATTGTTCGACTTCTCGAACAGCCAAGCGCAAAGTTTACTAGTACTACTACTATAGTCCATAAAGGTACGTACTATACTAGTACTAGGAACCGGATGGAGGAGCGTCTGCACTCTTATTATAATTTTAAAATGTGATAAAGCAATCTTTAACACATTTGGTTCTCTTCGAGGGTTCCCGCATGTGATAATGGAAGTTGATTGCATGGAACACTCGCCACAATTCTCGCTTAATTCTGGCTCATATCCTGTTACAAATAGTAGCGCTCAGTAATATTTCCTCTTTTTTTGTTATTCAGCATGTAAACAGGTCAGCAAACCTTGCGGCGCATCTTCGTGCGAACCATGCTTGCTGCACTTTGAATGTGGCCGAGAGCTGGCTTGATGAAACACCTCGCTTCCTACTTCTTTTTTTTGCGGGGTACCTCGCTTCCTAGTGACCAGTGTCTTGGTTGATCGTCCTAAGAATGCTTATATATGAATAAAGCTCTCTCATTTACCCGCAAAAAAGATTAAGCCATATTAACCGGAAAGGAGGGGGTATGGACTAGCACTACTTTTTGGTGTGTCCCGTCAACTCGCAGAACGAGGAGAAGCTTGTAGGACAAGGTGAAGCTCGCTTACGCCTTTTGACTAATGCAACCTACCCTCGGTGGACATGCATCAGTCCATTCGGTGTCAGATTGTCAGAGGCATACACTATAGTACCCAACATGCGGAGTACCATCATTGTTGGACTTCACGAAGGGCGAAGAGCCAAGCGCAGTAGTACGCGTACTTGGTTTTGCACCTTCATACTACTCCACCCTCCGTCACAGTTTACAGGGCGCGCTTCATTATGATGCATTTCTCTCAATGCATTTCCACCACCAGAGAGACTTTAGACGCGTTTGGTTTAATGCTCAATTAATTAGGGCGTGGTAACCGCAATCAAGTCCACAATTTTCTCTCCATGTATTGTACTACTACGGAGTGCATGCATGTGCGTACCCAGGGTGGAAGCACTGCATGCATGTGTGTACGCATTATTCCCTCTAGTAATAGACGCCGTGCTATAACTACCAATGCTATTTTTCAGGCCGATCGCTAGTCGCCTTGGTCCCACCGATTTTTTTATTTTTTCTGAAGCGCGCTGTATAAATAGTGACGGATGGAGTAGTATGAGCAGATTCAAAGAAGAGCGTATTGATGGTTGCTTCTTCAGAGCAACTTACAGTGGGAAAGGTGGGGCTTATGATTTGACTGCTCATTACTCACTATTAATGCGGCGCAACGACCGGGCTGAGTCTCCCATGCGGTTGTGCACTACCCCCTCGGTTCTTAAATATACTCTAGAGTATTTGTCTTTCTAGAGATTTCAACGAGTGACTACTCAAATATTTGTCTATTTAGAGATTTCAAATGGACTGGCACATACGGATGTATATAGACATATTTTAGAGTGTAGATTCACTCATTTTGCTCTGTATGTAGTCACTTGTTGAAATCTCTGTTAAGACGAATAGAATATTTAGGAACAGAGGGAGTACACATACGAAGCAAAATGAGTGAATCTACACTCTAAAATATGCCCGTTTGAAATTTGTAAAAAGATAAATATTTAGGAACGAAGGAGTATAATTTTGTGCATGGCACATGGACCCGGATGATGAAGAGGCTTCTCGCAATGCTATCAAGCTTCCATCATTTGTTTACATAATTGATGTAATATACAAATAATTTTCCAGCGACATGAAATTGTACAATGGTGTGAGCTTTCAGCTTTTGTTTCGCGTGTCTTGCCATCGATGCTCTTTCAGAACCAATAAAAAACTAACTTCCTTGCTAATGCATGTCAATTATTAGCATATCAGAGCTATTAATTACATCACAACTGAAGACAAAGTTGTGAGAAGGTGTTAAATTAAAATTGATCCATGCTTTCATTGGCAGCAACGTCCCCCAAGCTCTGTCTAAATCAACAAGGCATGTTGGGAAAAAAAGTAGTTGTCTGGAGCATGCAACATTCCGATCATTTTGTGCAATTCCACTAAAATAGAGCTGAGCGTCCCTGTTCCAAAGATATCAAGTGTGATTACGATAATAGAGGACTGCTGATGAAACAATAAACACACAAATAGAAGTCGGTCACCTTTGCAGTCTCTCTTAAGACTAACTAGTTGGAGAAGATTAGGCTCGGAGTTGGATGAGGAGGATAGAGCAAAACCAATCTCCCTTTGTGTAGTCGCACTGAAATGTAGAGACGTTGCCCGTGTGACATTTTAGTACAACTGCACAAAACACTCTTAAGAAAAAAGTGATTTGTGCAGTTCACCAATAGGTCGCAATAGCAACGAGGTGAAATGGATAGCCCTGTTTGCAAAAAAGATGTAGAAAGGAAACAATTACTGGCCAATAACAGTTGATGACACATGCGACGACAAAAAAGAAGCATATTCCTTGTCCTAAGGGAAGATAACAACATGGTTGTGTTTGTCTAAAATGGTGTGAGGACGAGAATGCAATATGGAAAGTACGCCGGACGAGCTACGTTTTGGGCAAAGAACTATGGAAGATCCACATGCAGCGACATGGGAAAACGGGCAGTGGAGCAAGGCCGGAGGGGATACTTGGAGGTCCTCGGGATGTAACTAGGTGAGCGGCGGCGGGCGGAATCTGCGAGCAGGTGGCGTAGGCCCTGCCGCGCCAGAGCTTGGTCAGAGAGAACGGCATGTACCGTAGATCGGGACGTGCTGCCTCGGCGCCGTCGAACGGAGAAATGATGCACTTCCTCCCTTTCCCACGGTGGACGGGATGCAGTCGGATCAGTGACCAACGGTGTGAGAGAGAGAGAGGCCACCGCACTCCCTTTCCCCCGGTGGACGGGATGCGGCCGGATCAGTGACCAACGGTGAGAGAGAGAGGCCATCGGAGCCTTGTGTGAGATACTCTGAAGAGCGGACTACATTTTCCTCCATAAAAATCGTTTTATATTCTATGTACGCTATAACTTTATTTAAAAATAACGCAGCAACACGTCAAGTCGAACTTTGTTTCGTGCACGCGTGGTACACGACCTCCACAGGCGTTCAAATTAGCACATGGGCTGCCGTACCCGTGCGGGTGTGGCTGGGCACGAAGCGTGAGTACGTGCACGGTGCACCTATTCTCTTCTTGTATATGTACACCACCTACGTGGGGTTGTGTGAGAGAGATACAAACCTAGAGAGATATAGGGGTTGTTTGGTTCTAGTCCTAGGAGTGCCATACTTGCCTAAGGTTAGTTCTTCAAAATGAGAGCCACAAGTTGGCAAGCCTAAGGGAATCTTGCCACACTTTTTGAGTGTATGTCATGTGGGGCCCTAGTGTGGCAAAAAGTATATTGCCTAAGGTAAGGCTTGAACCGAACACTCTCCTAAGTTGGTCAAAGTTGCCTAACCTTAGGTGTGGCAACATGTGGCAACCATAGTCACAAACCAAACAGCCCCATAGTGTGTGGGTTCTTGAGAGTTTT
>NC_041384.1:611077130-611079811 GCF_002162155.2 Triticum dicoccoides | reverse complement strand
AATCAAAAAATTTAACATATGCAATGTGTGTGAAATAGAGTCCTGGATATAACATATATATAGAGGGGGCGATCCACGAGAAGAGAGTGGAGGTATCATCGGCTTGAGGTGTCCATAGAATCGAAGAGAGGGATGATGTGTGTGTGTGTGTGCGCACGCGATCGATAAAGAGTGCCATCGAATTTGTGTGTGCCCACGTCAAAGATATAGAGTGGCTGGCCTACTGGAACGTGAGATGGGACATGTGCATTTTGTCTCTGTGGCATGGATACCTACCTGCAGCGCTCGACTATCAGTGTGTGGTGGGGGAAGAGGGAGGCCCAATTAACTATAGAGGTACAATGGCTCGTATATGTGTGGAGGAGGAGAGAGGCCTACCTCATGTATTAAGGAGATCGATCTGCCTTATGTATTAAGGGAGATTGATCGGCATCCATGCTTATGTGCAGGAGATGAATAAGGTTGGGAGAGAGACAGAGCTAGAGTGTTGGAGGGGGTGGTAGTGGAGTTGCTTCTAACAAATGGTGGGATAGGCTTGCTAGACAAACGGAGGGCACGCCTGCAATATCAATAAGAGAGGAGATGGCTGCTTGTTGTCTGTGCACGTGCGTGTGAGAGACGGGTCAGGAGGCATGCACGAATGATGAGGGGGGACGATGTGGTTGTGCTAAGCAGACGTAACTACATATGAAGATCAATCGCCCTTTGTAAGAGAAAGGAGAGACATAACTTATGAGGTATGTCGATCGATGGGGGGGTTGTTAAAGTCGATCTAGGTATTGTAGCGACCAGACCTCAAACGGTCCAATCTCTGTGCTCAGGTGTCATCCCTGGATTAGTAATGCTGACACCACACAGTACTTGAAGGATTTATAACAGAGTAGCAATCACACACTTATTACATCGAGTGTCTCAAAAGAGAACTTATTACAGTAAATATGGCTTAAGGCCATCTAATAACGATAACAGCGGAAGGCTTGGAAGATAAGTGAGTCCATCAACTCCAACGGCATCACTGAGTATAGAACCACGACCTAAAAGCACCTTAATCGTCGTCTGAAAAGTCTGCAACATTAACGTTGCAGCCCGAAATGGGTCAGCACATGGAATATGCTGGCAAAGTAACACATAGAGAGTAATGGAAAGAAATAGGCTATTCTATATGCATATTTGGCTGGTGGAAAGCTCTATAGTTACAGTTTTGCGTAAAGCCAATTTTTCTCTACTGCAAAGGAATAAATTTTATTTAACTATCATTGTAGTTGTTAAACATTGAGAATGGTTGACAGCATTCTCAATCCCAATTAAGCATCATCATTAAACATAACCCAACAAAATTAATTTTAGAGTAACATGATGAGATACACATGATAATCCAAGTACTAGATACTCAAGATGTCCATAACCGGGGACACGGCTAATCATGATTAGTTTATACACTCTGCAGAGGTTTGCGCACTTTTCCCCACAAGACTCGATCGCCTCCGTTTGGTTTCTCGCACTACATGGTGTTTGAGAAACGGATGACTGAGACATAGTCTTTCAGAAGCGCTAGCACCTTGCGATTGGGTAGACCTTTACACCTACTTTCCCCTACATCTGCTACTCTACCACTGTAAGAGTTCGCATGACTTAATCAACTATGCTAGAGCCCATAGTAGCTTGTGGCTGCACACGGAAGTTTCTAGCATGAATAATCTCATGATCCCTTTGAGCCTGGGTGGCGGTCCAAAAGAAAACAGGCAATCACTGGAATACCCGGGTGCCTCAATCCACCCAGATGTGTATTTAAGTTGCCACCTTAGATAAACCATTAATTTAACAATCTCACATCTGTCATGGATACACTCACCCAATCCACGTCTACTAGCATAGCATGGCACAATAAGCAAACGTAGAAGTAACTCCCAAAGGTTTGATAATAACAGGTAATAGGTACTACCTCAACTACTTCCCAAGCCCACAATTTAATTAGATCCTAATCATGCAATGTGTGAGGATTGATCTAATGCAATAAAACTGGGTAGTAGGAGGTATGATCAAAGTGTTACTTGCCTTGCTGATGATCCGCAAAACCTAGCGATTCGAAGTAGCAAGCGGCGCACTCCGGATACTCTATCGCAAACAAATAAGCATACAATAAGTACTCAACTAGTTCACAGGTAAAACTCGAATAAAAGATCTAACCAGAAAATTCAAACTAAGAACTCCGGTTGGCAAAAAGAATCAAAACGAACGAAGCAACGAAAGACAAACGGCAAAAGAAACAAGCTTCGTTTACAATTCTGGATCTAGGGAAATTTTTACAGTGGCAAAAATTTGTTTGAGTTGGTTAAACGGAAAGAGGGTTTCGAGACGAAACTCCAGGCGCTTGAATCGTCTGATTCCGATAAACGAGCGAAAAATTAGACAAAAACGAAAATCGGATCAGGAATCGCGATCAGAAAAATCACGGATTTAAACCAAGAAAAAGAAAAATGATGAACGTTCGTTAAAACGAACGAACGGACGAACGCTCGCTAATTAAATAAACTAGAAAAACCGATCTATTTATAAAAGCGAAACTAAAAAATCGAACAAAACCGACGGAAACCGATCGGTTTTCTAAAAAAACCGACGGCAGAAAAAAAACTACCTCCGGCGGCGGCGGATCCGGCGGTCCGTCGAGGCGGCGGGGCGGC
>NC_041384.1:611068871-611076873 GCF_002162155.2 Triticum dicoccoides | reverse complement strand
CGGCGAGGCGGCGGCGCGGCGAGGCGGACGGCGACGCAGCCTAGGGTTAGTGTTTTGGGGGCGGGGCGCGGGTTGGGCTGGCCTCGAGGCACTATTTGAAGGCCCGACCAGGCGGAGTCCTGGCCGGTTACGTCCCAAGGTCGGTTCGGACTTTTTTTTAAAATAATAACGCTCAGAAAAAAACAAAAGGGATACTAAACGGACTCCAAAAATCCCGAAATAAAGTTTCCCCGGCTTATAAAATCAAGCCTCTTGGGATGAACATTTATTTGGGGCCTAAATGCAATTTTGAAAAACGCGCATTTTTCCCTAATTCAAATAAAATAGCAAATAAATCCAAATAAAAATCTTATTTGATTTTTTTTATTAAATCCTCAATATTTTTTTATTTTGGGAAAGTCATTTTATTCCCTCTCTCATATTTTTGTAATAGAAATAATTGAAGATAAAATAAATAAAATCAAATGATCCTATTTTCAAAATTTGAGAAAACTCAAATATGAAAATAACGAAATCCCCAAATTCTCTCCGAGGGTCCTTTAGTTGCGTAGAATTTTCTAGGATCAACCAAAATGCAAATAAAATATGATATGCAATAATGATCTAATGTATAACATTCCAAATTGAAAATTTGGGATGTTACAAACCTACCCCCCTTAAGATGAATCTCGCCCTCGAGATTCGGGTTGGCTAGAAAATAGGTGAGGGTGGCCCTTCAGCAATTCCTCCTCTCGTTCCCAGGTGGCTTCATCCTCCGTGTGGTGGCTCCACTGAACCTTGCAAAACTTGATAACCTTGTTGCAGGTGACTCGACTGGCATACTCTAGAATCTTAACTGGTTTCTCTTCATAGGTCAAATCACTGTCCAACTGAATCGCTTCCAGCGGCACTGTATCTCTCAGCGGTATATCAGCCATCTCTGCGTGGCACTTCTTCAACTGGGAAACGTGGAACACGTCATGAACTCCTGACAATCCTTCGGGCAATTCCAACTTATAGGCTACTTCTCTCATATGCTCCAAAACTTTGTATGGGCCTACAAAACGTGGCGCTAATTTTCCCTTAACTCCAAAGCGCTTAACTCCTCGAAGTGGAGATACTCGAAGATAAACTCGGTCTCCAACTTCGTAAACTGTCTCCTTGCGTTTAGAATCTGCGTAGCTCTTCTGCCTGGATTGAGCTACCTTGAGCCTATCGCGAATCAATTTCACTTTCTGTTCAGACTCCTTAATCAGATCCGGTCCAAACAACTGGCGGTCTCCAACTTCATCCTAAGACAATGGGGTCCTGCACCTCCTTCCGTACAAGGCTTCAAAAGGGGGCATCTTCAAACTGGATTGATAACTGTTGTTGTAAGAGAACTCTGCATATGGCAAATTCTCGTCCCAACTAGATCCATAATCTAGCGCACAAGCTCTCAGCATATCCTCCAAAATCTGGTTGACTCTCTCGGTCTGTCCATCCGTCTGTGGGTGGAACGCTGTGCTAAACTCCAGTCTGGTACCCAAAGTTTCATGCAACTGTTTCCAGAACTTTGAGGTAAATTGGGTTCCTCTATCTGATACTATGCTCCTTGGAACTCCATGCAGACATACGATTCTGGTCATGTATATCTTTGCCAACTTTGCACTGGTATAGGTAGTCTTTATTGGAATGAAATGCGCTACCTTTGTCAAACGACCGACTACAACCCATATCGAGTCATAGCCTGAACGTGTTCTGGGCAATCCTGTAATAAAATCCATGCCTAGCTTATCCCACTTCCATTCGGGTATCGGCAATGGCTCTAGCAATCCGGCTGGCTTCTGATGCTCTGCTTTTACTCTCTGGCATACATCACAAACTGCTACATACTCCGCAATATCCTTCTTCATTCCGGTCCACCAGAAGGTGTCCTTCAAATCCAAATACATTTTGGTATTTCCTGGGTGAATCGAATATGGTGAATCATGGGCCTCTTGTAAAATTAACTTTCTGATTCCGAATCATTTGGTACATAAACACGGTCTTCAAACCATAAGGTATCGTGCTCATCCTCACGAAATCCTTTAGCTTTTCCTTTGCTCATTTTCTCCTTAATAGAAGCAATCTCCTTGTCAGTCTTTTGAACTTCTCTCATCTTATCCATCAAAGTAGACTAAATCTCCAATGCTGCTACATAGCCTCTTGGAACTATTTCTAAACATAGCTCTCGAAGATTTTCGGCTAACTCCCTTGGTAAATCTCCCGTCATTAGTGTGTTGACGTGGCTTTTACGGCTCAATGCGTCGGCTACTATGTTAGCCTTTCCGGGGTGATAATGCAATTTCATATCATAATCCTTGATGAGCTCCAACCATCTCCTTTGCCTGAGATTCAACTCCTTCTGCGTGAAAATATACTTCAAACTCTTGTGATCTGTGTACACCTCACAATGGTTTCCAATGAGAAAATGTGTCCAAGTTTTTAACGCATGCACTACGGCTGCTAACTCCAAATCATGCGTAGGATAATTTAACTCATGCGGCTTAAGCTGTCGTGAGGCATAGGAAACCACTCTTCCTTCCTGCATAAGCACTGCTCCAAGTCCTCGACGTGAAGCGTCACAATACACCTCATAATCCTTGGTCTGATCTGGCAAAATCAATACTGGTGAGATAACCAAACGTTTCTTTAACTCTTGGAAACTAGCCTCACATTCTTCAGTCCATATGAACTTGGTATCCTTTTTCAACAACTCCTTCATAGGCTTTGTAATTTTTGAGAAATTTTCAATGAATCTCCGGTAGTATCCTGCGAGTCCAAGAAAACTCCAGATTTCTCCAACTGTTGTTGGGGCTTCCCAATTTGTCACGGTGTCAACCTTGGTGGGATCTACTGCTATACCTTCTCCAGATATAACGTGTCCGAGAAATCCAACTTCCTTCAACCAAAACTCACATTTGCTAAACTTGGCATATAGCTGATGTTCTCTGAGCTTACCAAGTACCAAACGCAAATGCTCCTTATGCTCCTCTTCATTCTTCGAGTATACCAGGATATCATCAATGAACACCACGACAAACTTATCCAAAAACTCCATGAATACTTTGTTCATCATGTTCATAAAATATGCAGGTGCGTTAGTCAGACCAAACGACATAACGGTATACTCGTACAGCCCATACCTGGTGGTAAAAGCCGTCTTAGGTATATCCTGTTCTCGAATCTTCAACTGGTGGTATCCTGATCGCAGATCGATCTTGGAAAATACCTTAGCTCCTTGCAATCGATCAAACAGATCATTGATCATCGGTAGTGGGTATTTGTTCTTGATGGTTACTTCATTTAATCCTCGATAATCAACAACCATCCTTAATGATCCATCTTTCTTCTCCACTAAAAGTACTGGCGATCCCCAAGGTGAAGAACTTGGGCGAATATATCCTTTATCTAGTAAGTCCTTAATCTGCGTCTTAATCTCCACCAAATCCTTTGCGGGCATCCTATATGGTCTCTTTGATATTGGCCCTGTGCCTGGCAAAAGCTCAATCAAAAACTCAATATCTCTATCCGGTGGCATGCCTGGCAACTCTTTTGGAAATACATCAGGGAAATCCTTCACTACTGGTACTTCCTCCTGCACAACTCCTATTAGACAATTTACTTGAGTCCTCTTTGGCACGTGCCAGGATACATACTTGATCCTTCTCCCTTCTGGGGTGGTAAGCAAGATCGACTTACTGGCGCAATCGATGTTTCCTCCATACATCGACAGCCAATCCATACCCAGAATTACATCCAATCCTTGTGATTCCAAAATGATCAAATCCGAGGGAAACACATGCCTACCTACACTCAATGGCACTTGAAAACATCCTTGGCTAGCCATATACTCCGCTTTTGGTGAGCTTACTAACATAGGTGTTCTAAGAACTTTGGTGGGTAGACTATACTTATCCACAAATCCCCTTGATATGTATGAATGCGATGCACCAGTATCAAAAAGAACGAGTGCAGTAAATGACTTAACCAAAAACTTACTGATTACTACATCCGGCTGCTCTTCAACCTCCTCCACGTTAACGTGGTTCACCTGTCCCCTGTTGAAAGGGTTCGGCTTCTTCCTAGAGCTTCCATTGCCATTACCATTCTGTGATTCAGGACATTCATTGGCATAATGTCCGGTCTTCTGGCACTTAAAACAAGTGACTTGGCTCAGGTCTCTCTTGGCTGGGGTCGATGGGTTGGTGCGGTTCTGGCCGTTGCTTCCTCCATTCCCATTACCATTCTTGGTGCCATTGTGATTGTGCGAGCTACCTCCTCCATGGGTATGCTGAAAATGTCCTCCCGGTCTAGGCGTAAAACGTGGCTTCTGCTGAGCTCCTGAATTGTACTTCCCTTATCCATACTTCCTTGCGATTCTCAATCTACTGCTGCTTCCCTTCAATCATGAGAGCACGATCTACCAACTCCTGGTAGTTGTTGAAGGTTGCTACCATCAATTGCATGCTCAACTCATCATTCAGTCCTTCCAGAAACTTCTCCTGCTTAGCTACATCCGTAGCAACGTCATCTGGGGCATAACGTGCTAACTTACTAAAGTCCTCCACATACTGGCCAACTGTTCGCCCTCCTTGGCGCAAGTTGTGAAACTCTCGCTTCTTCATGGCCATAGATCCTGCTGAAACATGGGCAGTACGAAAAGCCTGCTGAAACTGGTCCCACGTGACAGTCTCGACAGGGAAAGTGGCTGTGAAATTCTCCCACCATGATGTTGCGGGTCCTTCAAGCTGATGCGCGGCAAACTTCACTTTTTCCGCATCTGTGCATCCTGCGGTAGTCAACTCTCTAGCTGTCTTGCGGAGCCAATCATCTGCTACTATCGGCTCAGTGCTACTGGAAAACACCGGCGGATTCAGCCTAAGAAAATGGGCTAAGTGATCAACAGGTGGTGGGGGTGGTGGTGGGTTGTTGTTGTTGTTCCCCTGATTCTGGTTCTGGACTAGCAACTGCATCAATGTGTTCTGTTGCTGGATCAACTGAGTGAGCTCCGGTGGGAAGGTAAATCCGGGGTCACGTCTAGGAGGCATCTGAGGGTATAGAAAAGATGAGATTTAAGAATAGAGGGGGTCTAAAGAGAAAACACTACCCATATGCACATGAGGCAAAAGCAAACAATTCACTTCATTCAATCAATCAACAAGGGCATACAATCGATCTAACTATCGCAAAAGTGCTCGGACTACTATATTTACATGGTGGACTACTACTACTGATTTGGTGGTCTACTAGAAATATTCTTCAGTTGCAGACTCCATTATATCTGCTCCAGCTTCATCAACATAGTCATCATCGCTATCATCTGGATCCGAGTCGGTGTCGTCGATGATGATGTAGTCTTCCGGGCGAATCTCCTTGGGTTCTTTGTCTTCTTCTACTGGTGTATGGCCTCCCATAAATATTCCAATCTTCTTGATCAGATCGTCATTCTTCTGCACTAATACTTCGATTTCCTCTTCATAATCTTCACGTGTAGCCTAGAGTTCTTCCTCAAGTTCCTTGATTCTTGTCTTTGCCTTCTTCAGATCTATCATGTCGGCGCACATCTGGTTCTCCTGACGTCGAATGTGCTGGTTTAACTCTTGGATAAAAGCTGCAATTGATCTATCCTTCCTGGTGCTGATCATCTCCCAATGCTCCTCGCGGCTCCCAAAAATCTGGTAGATAGTATCCTTGAGATCATTGCGGTAAACTTCTCCAATGCGTCCCATGGCGATGTGAGCTGCCATGCTCTTTCCTAGATTCCAAGTTGGTGCATCAAAAGAAAACTCTATGGGCTCAGTGACTGACATGAACGTCCTTCCTAGAACTTGAACTTGAATCATCCAGCGCTCTTCTTCAGGTAGAGTAGCGTTGTAGGTTCTGGTGAAGCTTGGTACTCCTATGTTCAGGTACCTAGTGACTTCCTTCAAGTGATGTCCAAAGGGTGTATCTTCCTCCGGTTGCGTGAATTTGTTCTTTGCATCTGCCATCCTAAAAGAGTAGAAAAGATGAGAAGTCAGAATGAGAAGAGTGAGTAGTGATCTAGGTCTTTTGCTTAGTGGTCGTGTCCTACAGTCAGCGTGTGCTCTGATACCATCTTGTAGCAACCAGACCTCAAACGGTCCAATCTCTGTGCTCAGGTGTCATCCCTGGATCAGTAATGCTGACACCACACAATACTTGAAGGATTTATAACAGAGTAGCAATCACACACTTATTTCATCGAGTGTCTCAAAAGAGAACTTATTACAGTAAATATCGCCTAAGGCTAATAACGATAACAGCGGAAGGCTTGGAAGATAAGTGAGTCCATCAACTCCAACGGCATCACTGAGTATAGAACCACGACCTAAAAGCACCTTAATCATCGTCTGAAAGGTCTGCAACATTAACGTTGCAGCCCGAAACGGGTCAGCACATGGAATATGCTGGCAAAGTAACACATAGAGAGTAATGGAAAGAAATAGGCTATTCTATATGCATATTTGGCTGGTGGAAAGCTCTATAGTTACAGTTTTGCGTAAAGCCAATTTTTCCCTACTGCAAAGGAATAAATTTTATTTAACTATCATGGTAGTTGTTAAACATTGAGAATGGTTGACAGCATTCTCAATCCCAATTAAGCATCATCATTAAACATAACCCAACAAAATTAAATTTAGAGTAACATGATGAGATACACATGATAATCCAAGTACTAGATACTCAAGATGTCCATAACTGGGGACACGGCTAATCATGATTAGTTTATACACTCTGCAGAGGTTTGCGCACTTTTCCCCAGAAGACTCGATCGCCTCCGTTTGGTTTCTCGCACTACATGGTGTTTGAGAAACGGGTGACCGAGACATGGTCTTTCAGAAGCGCTAGAATCTTAAGATCGGGTAGACCGTTACACCTACTTTCCCCTACATCTGCTAGTCTACCACTGTAAGAGTTCGCACGACTTAACCAACTATGCTAGAGCCCATAGTAGCTTGTGGTTGCACACGGAAGTTTCTAGCATGAATAATCTCATGATCCCTTTGAGCCGGGTGGCGGTCCAAAAGAAAACAGGCAATCGCTGGAATACCCGGGTGCCTCAATCCACCCAGATGTGTATTTAAGTTGCCACCTTAGATAAACCATTAATTTAACAATCTCACATCTGTCATGCATACACTCACCCAATCCACGTCTACTAGCATAGCATGGCACAATAAGCAAACGTAGAAGTAACTCCCAAAGGTTTGATAATAACAGGTAATAGATACTACCTCAACTACTTCCCAAGCCCACAATTTAATTAGATCCTAATCATGCAATGTGTGAGGATTGATCTAATGCAATAAAACTGGTTAGTATGAGGTATGATCAAAGTGTTACTTGCCTTGATGATGATCCGCAAAACCTAGCGATTCGAAGTAGCAAGCGGCACACTCCGGATACTCTATCGCAAACAAACAAGCATACAATAATTACTCAACTAGTGCATAGGTAAAACTCTAATAAAAGATCTAACCAGAAAATTCAACTTAAGAACTCCGGTTGGCAAAAAGAATCAAAACGAACGAAGCAACGAAAGACAAATGGTAAAAGAAACAAGCTTCGTTTACTATTCTGGATCTAGGGAAATTTTTACAGTGGCAAAAACTTGTTTGAGTTGTTTAAACAGAAAGAGGGTTTCGAGACGAAACTCCAGGCGCTTGAATCGCTTGATTCTGATAAACGAGCGAAAAGTTAGACTAAAACAAAAATCGGATCAGGAATCGCGATCAGAAAAATCGCGGATTTAAACCGAGAAAAAGAAAAACGATGAACGTTCGTTAAAACGAACGAATGGACGAACGCTTGCTAATTAAATAAACCGGAAAACGGATCTATTTAAAAAAACGAAACTAAAAAAACTGTACAAAATCAACAGAAAACCGATCGGTTTTCTAAAAAACCGACGGCGAAAAAAAAACTACCTCTGGCAGCGGCAGATCCAGCGGTCCAGCGAGGCGGCGCGGGCGGCGGC
>NC_041384.1:611052005-611068144 GCF_002162155.2 Triticum dicoccoides | reverse complement strand
CGGTGCGGGCGGCGGTGGCGGCGGCGCGGCCTAGGGTTATGGTTTCGGGGGCGGGGCGCGGTTTGGGCTGGCCTCGGGGCGCTATTTGAAGGCCCGACCAGGCGGAGTCCTGGCCGGTTACGGCCCAAGGTCGGTTCGGACTTTTTTTTAAATAATTACGCTCAGAAAAAAATGGATACTAAACGGACTCCAAAAATCCCGAAATAAATTTTCCCCGGCTTCTAAAATCAAGCCGCTCAGGATGAACATTTGTTTGGGGCCTAAATGCAATTTTGAAAAACGCGCATTTTTCCCTAATTCAAATAAAATAGAAAATAAATCCAAATAAAAATCTTATTTGATTTTTTTATTAAATCCTCAATATTTCTTTATTCTGGGAAAGTCATTTTATTCCCTCTCTCATATTTTTGTAATAGAAATAATTGAAGATAAAATAAATCAAATCAAATGATCCTATTTTCAAAATTTGAGAAAACTCAAATATGAAAATAATGAAATCCCCAATTCTCTCCGAGGGTCTTTGAGTTGCGTAGAATTTTCTAAGATCAACCAAAATGCAAATAAAATATGATATGCAATAATGATCTAATGTATAACATTCCAAATTGAAAATTTGGGATGTTACAGGTATATGTTGGGAGATCGATCGGTATACACGCATGTGTGTGTTAGAAGCAAATGAGGCACGAGGAGAACGATAGAGAGAGAGGGATGCATGTAGGAGGTGGTACCAGAGGCATACTATATCGAGGGGGAGGAGTGTGTGAGTACGAGAACGATGAAAAGAGTGGTGGGAGTGAGGCATGGACAGTGACAAGAGAAGAGGGGAAGCTTGTGTTTGTGCTAGGCACACCTGGCTAGAGAGGCATATTGATCGATGTGTGCCGTAAAGAAGGAGCTGGGGGCCTACGCACACCGTGGGTGAACGACCTAAAGTGAAAAGACGAATTTGTGCGATGGAGCTAGAGAATGCCGAGGGAGGGTGAGAGGGATGCGGGCGTGTGCATGCACAAGAGAAAGTTAGCGCTAGCTACAAACATAAGAGGGTTGTGTGGGTGTAAAAGACGAATAGAGATCATATATACTTCATTATAAAAAGCGAATTCGGATATTTGAAGAATTTATCATAGTGTTTCAAACCGACGGATGTGTGAATATATATAACGGTGATACACATCATGTGGTTATGAACATGGTATACTACATTTAATATATTTTATCTCTACTCTTATAAAAACGGAGTTGTTGATGATGGTGTGCCTGCCATCCTGCATTATAGGCCGTCTGATTTATATCTGGCGGATAGCAAGGAACCTATGATGGTTGAAGTTGGCAACAAGAATGATTGTAGATTCTTATTGAAATAGAGAAATGAATTCAAATTTAGTTCGAATTGCAGCGGTAGTATAGACATTTGGAATGCACTAAAATGTTGGTATGAGTAGGTTACATGCATTATACAGCAAGCGAAAAAATTTAATTGGACATAACATGGATTCATACTCCCTCCTTCCATCTATATAGGGCGTAATGAGATTTTTAAGACCGCCTTTGACTATTGACAAGATTAATAGTACATGACATGCACAATGTGAAAATTATATCATTGAAAGAACCTTTCACAGACGAATTTAACGGTGTGCTTCGTGTAAGTTGCATGTCATATATCATTGCTCTAATATTTGGTCAAAGTTAGCATCGAAAAATGCATTAGGCCCTATATAGATGGAAGGAGGGAGTAGCTTTGAATAGCATTTGTATAGTAAAACGGGGCAAGACTCTCTCTTTGTGTGGTGTGAATAGTTTTATTTTTTCGTTTTCTTTTTGGTTGAGGGAAGTGCGAATTGATTTGGTACATAGAAGTACAATATTACTACACGTTAGGCTTGTCCCTAAAATTCAACCCGCGTCTTGTTATATCTCGAAAATTCAGATATCGTGCTCCCAAAACTGGCGCCTTCACAACCCGCACCTTGCTATCCCGAAATTACAATGCATGCAAAAACTCCCTCCAGCTGCCAAATCCCGACACGCGAAATCCCCCTTCTAACCCTGAGCCGAAAGGGCCGCTAGTTCAAATCGGTGGGGGTACTTTTGTAACACACCCTACATTTTGGACAAGCGCGTTCCTAAGTCATGCTTCACCCCCTCCCATCGCCCCCTTTTCGCCATTCGAAATCCCAGGCCGCCATAACCTCTCTGCTCCAGCCGCGAAACCCCACCCTCCTCCGTCCGCCATGTATTGCTGCCCAGCCGGAGCCTCTTCCCCGATGACATCGTCCACCGCAACAGCTCGACGTCCCTCGTCCACCTCCCCAGATGAGGATCCGTCGTCCATCTCGCCATCCCACCGGTTCAGCCGCCCCGTCCTCCACCTCCAAGGAGCTGCTCCGACGATCGCCTCGTCTATTGCGGCTGATCCATCCCCACAGCGCCGCCTTACCCTGCTCCACCGAAACTGCAGCATCCTCACAGACTCCTCGGACGAAGCCGAGGCCTACTCGGCGCCACCAAAGAGGTTGTACACTCATCGCATCGCACCTTCTCCTTAACTCGACCTCCCGGCGCCGACGGTGCTCCATCCTGCACCCCCATGGAGCGGCTACCTTGAAGCCGGCGCCGCGGGCGACATCTCCATGGCGGCTCTCCCCCAGTGCGAGGCCCCTTCGGCGGCGGCGGCCATACCAGCCGGATCTGCTGCTGCTGCTCCGGCTCTCGCTCGATCGCTCGCTCGCCCAGCTGCTGCTGCTGCTCTCCCCCTCGCTCGTGCTGCTACTCTGCTCCGATTGAGCCACACTTCAATCGACTGAATCGACTTTTGGGTCAGTCAATTTTCAGGGGTTGGGGGGCTCGCCGGAGTTAAGGAAGAACCACCCGCAGTGGGGACGGTGGCTCGCCGGAGAGGTACCCCACTATCTATCTTAGGGTTCAGGGTGGGGCGGGGGGCCTAGAGGGCTAGCCGGGGCGGTGGTGGCGAGTTGTTTCGGGGTGGCGAGGCGGCATTGGGACCGGTGGTTTGACCGGTGGTGGCTGGTGGCTCACGGGGGGTGCAGGTTGAAGATGAACTGCAGGCCCTCCCTAAACTACATGTCAAGTGCCTCTCTGCTACCATTGCGTTCAGTTTTGACAGTAGCATTCACATTCCACAGTAAATTTCAGTTTCGACAGTTAAGTTCAGAGTCAACAGTTTTTACCTCATCTGTTGTAGTCAGGTGGTTTTTGGTGATGTTAATTTTACATCCATTTTACATCATCTATTGGAGATGCTATTAGAATCCCACTTGAGATTGACGATGTATGTCTTGTGCTGCTTCAGCCTTAATGTCTTACGGCTCATCGGAGCTGCTCCAACAACAGAACGATCCATCACAATAGAGCAGTGCCCTGGACGTCGTCTACAGATTCCTCAGATCTTCCTCCACACCTCCGACAGCCATCTCTGCCTCAACTGCTTCAGCGACCAACCCAATTATGTTGAGGTCGACACGGCTACGACAAAGAGGTTGTACACTTGTTGCATCACTTATTACTATACATTCACGTCGATCCATTAGGGCTATTTTGGTTCAACAGAAAAACATCGATCCACTGGTTGTTACCATCACTCTAAATTTCTGCATGCTCTCCTTACATAATCTCACCATATTTTTTTCGTATGCATGTCACATATTGTACACAGTCATGCTGAACATGTAGAGAAAAAGAGAAGAGTTTTGCGTGGCAATACAATGTCATGCAGACATCACTCCATGGTGGGTTCAATGGCAAACCCTCCCCACCCCTCTGCAGATTGTAATCCAGAGGAAGATATCTGTTCTGAGGCGGATTCGGACGCCGCTGACCACTTCTATTTACCCCCAAGGTGTTTGCTCTACCTTGTCATGATGATGTTAGTCATATCATGCATCTGTTGCCTTGCAGTGCCTACTTTTGACATCATATATGTCATCTACTTAGTTTAGACATGTTCTGTAATGCCACCTGTTTAGTTTTTATATCATATATGGGAATTATGCAGTCTCATGTCTTTTAGCCAGCCATAATATATGTGAAATGTGCAATGCCATCCTGTTTAACCAGGCATCATATATTTGAATGAAATCTTGCCCATCCTTTTCTTCATTACATTTCCATTTGTCGACAATGTTTGTACATTAAACTACTCTTCCTGTGAATCAGCCATTTGGGTGGGAGATGGAAAAAATCTGGAGTGAAAACAGGGCCTTCAGAGCAGACAGTGCTACCTGTCGAAGCAGATCTCTTGTTGGGTCCTGATACCTCCTCAGAGATGGATTCAGAGATAGATGACCAGTCCTATTCCCCCACTGAGGTGTATGCTCTAACTTGGCACAGTTATACTGCTCATATCATGCATACGGTGTCTTGCATTGCATAGTTTAGACATCATATACACAATATTCAACACCATGTTCTTAGTTCAGACATCATATCGAATGCCCTCTGTTTAGCATATAAATCACATATGTGAATTAAATGATGCGATCCTGATTACTTAGATAACATGTAGGTGAATTATGTCATGTGATCCTGATTACTTAGATAACATGTAGGTGAATTATGTCATGCGATCCTGTTTAGTTATTCATCATATCTTAGAATTATGTTATGCTATGCTATCCAGTTTAGATAGACATCATATATGTGAAATTATGTCATGCTATCCGTTTTAGTTAAACAATATACATGTCAACTATTTCATGCCCTCTTTTTCCACACTATCTATTGCATCTGTCTCTCATACAATGTCTGTACATTCAACTATGTTTCCTATTTATCAGCCATTTCAATTGGAGCGGGTGATGCCAGTATCTAGCGGACTGAAAAGACGGTCTTCAAATAAAACAGTGCTACCTCTTGGTGGAGATAGCACCCCGGTTGTACATGCACAAGAACCAGCCCTACCACACATAACCCAAACTCTCGCAGATTGTACCCCTACTACGATGGACAGAGAACCAGCTTCACCCAATCTAACCCCAACCCCATCCGATAGTAACCCAGTTCCTGTTGACACAGCACCATCTCCACCATAGAGCTCCCAAACAAGAGCAGTTAGTAAGGCAGCTCTAGTGCCCAAAGGGACAGTACTATCACGCCGAACCCCAACTCCACCAGTTAGTACGCCTATTCCTATGGAGGAAGCACAACCAGCTAGTCGTAGTTTAGCATCTATCACATTTGATGTTGTTAAATCGTATGTGCGTGTCTTCCCATCTTGGAAATATTATACTGAAGATGAAGGAAAATGCCAGCTGCAGGTGTTTGTCCAGGAGTTATGTGTAAGTAATGTTATTCATGGCAATTACTTTGCTTCGTCCCATACATCCTACCTCCATGATGGTTATAATACAGCAAACTTTCCCATTTTTCTCTATAGAGAAGGACCGATTTGGAAACTCGGGATGAGGTAACCTATGCTAATACCTCTGCTATCTTCAAGAATGCTTGGTGGCAGTATCAGAATTACCTGAAGAAAACGTACTTCACCGGCAAAGAAACTCATCAAATTCCCTTACGTTCTCATGAGACACATTTACTGGACGATGACTGGGAAAACCTTGTTCTGTACTGGTCCCAAACCAAGAATGTGGTAAGGTCTATGAGCTCATTTTCTATTTTTAAGTATTATATTCTTGCGTCTTACTGTACTCTGTTCATGTAGAACAAGTGCCTAAACCTGAAGAACAACTGTTCTAATTTAAGATTCCATTGTTACCATAGGACATAGATATATGTTTGTTTGATGCTTTTATTATGTACTAGTACTTGGCAATAGAAGACTTGGTAGTTTAATCATGTCCACCTTACTAATGAACTGGTTCACCGAAATGAGTTTCATATACTAGTACATGCTAAACTTGTTATGTGTCTACTTGTTTCTTCTTTTAGAATGCTGACAGAATAATGGGAAAGAGTGCCTTATTAAGCAACGGTAAAGGAAGTAATGCAGATAAGGTTCAGGATAGTGACACATCCTGTCTTGGTTTAGTGTTGGAGTTACTGGCCACTACCGCTTGCACAAGCTATTCAAACTCACTGTCTGAATCAGTTCGGTTTCTTGAGTCTCAACTACAAGCTGAAAGACATCGATCAGTTGTGCTGCGACAAGAAGCGGAAGGACTGCGGAAGTCCCTGGAGCATTCAGATGCATACTTTCTGGTGCAACAGCAAGCGTTGGAGGATTTTAGCGCCAAACAGGACAAAGCTAATCAGCTTACTAAGCTTATTGCCAGCATGGTGGATACCCAGGATAACGTTTCTTGAGCTCTTCTGAAGTTGTTTCAGTTATGCTCTTGTTTTGCTGCCGCGTTTATTTGCACTGGTGGCCAATTTTGACGGCCAGTGTATATGATATGCTGCTTTGTTCCCTATATTTGCACTGGTGGTGAACTTTGATGCCTAGTGGATGTAATATGTGTAATAGCCGTGATAGCCTAGCATTAGTTGCTTGCTTATTTATTTCCTTTGTCTTGTTTATTTGTTTGCTTGTATTCACTGCAGTTCTTTTTCCGCGGTTAACTAGTGGCTGCAATAACCTATTTTTTAAAACTAGGCCACAATAACCATGGGCTAATATTTACTGTAGTGACACTGGGCCTCCTACGGGCCATAGAAACAGTGGGCCTTCTATGGGACGTAGAAACAGTAGGCCTTCTACAGGCCATAGAAACAATGGGCCTTCTATGGGCCGTATCATCAATGGGCCTTATACGGGCCGTATGATCGATTGGCCAAACATGGGCCAATAACAGGCCACATTATGGCCGTAAACGGGCTAGAGTTGGAATCGTCTGTTCATGGGCCGACCGTAACGGGCCATCAATAATAGGCCGTATTTGATGATGCTATGAAAATGGCCCAACGTATTAACTGACCACAAACGGGCGACTGTAACCACGGGCTGAATTTGGCCCACAAGCAGAAAATGACAGTAACGGGCCGTAAGTAAACGAATGCTAGAAATGAGCCCAAGAATAAATGGGCTCTGAGAAGGCCGAAAGATAACATGGGCTAGAAACGGCCCAACAGAATAACAGGCCGTTAATGGGTATAAAGTGATATACTATTCATTACGGGTCAGTTTCACCACGGGCCGTTAATAGGCCAAGAGTTACATAGGGCCTCATATGGGCCAAAAGACGTCATGGGCCATACATGGGCCAGAAGTGAAAACAGGCTGGAATCATATTGGATGGCCCAGATGACGCTACTGGGCCTAATTCGGATTGGGCGTAACGGGCCTTGGGTTAGCGGGTTGTAAATGGGCTATATACGAACAAGCCGTTAACAGGCTTTCCATGGGTCGGCCCGCCACCTTTTGACCAAGTCAAACGGGCCGGCCTTTTCATAGGAATGGGCCTCTGTTGGGTCATGCCACGTGTCGACGTATCATAGGCGCCTATCTGACCCACTGATGAGCTGACATGTGTTTCGTCCGGCCAATAAGAATTTTACACGTGGAAATTTCCCATTGGTCGGGGCTGTTAACGGGTTATCGGATCCAAAACCCGACCCGATAGCTTAATGGCGTTCCGTTACGGTGGATGCCACGTGTCGGTCACCCTTGACGAAAGCACTTCTGTGACGCGCGATTTATCGTCATGGAAGTGGACACTTCAGTGATGATAATTTTGGTAATGTCATGGAACACTTCTACGACAGCACAGGTATGACTATCTTGATTCTGTCATAAATTTGTCATGGATGTACATACATGACAAAAATGCAACCTACTGTGACAAACACGTATCATCACGGATGTGTAATTTTTTGTAGTGCGAAGATGTTTTATAGATGTTTGGGGATGATCCGGACCCATCGGTGACGACTGTCCGGGTTGGGTTCGGGGAAGTTTTCGGACACGCGAGGGGGTTTGAGAACTGTGCGGAGAGGAGGTCTGACAAAAGTCCACAGAGGCAAGGGGGGTTGATGGGCTCAGAAAAGAGAGAGAAGAGAAGGAGAGGCCCGGCGGCAGTTTCGGGGACCGAAATGTCCAACGTTTGACCGGCTATAATGCCGCTATAGTTTAACGGTTGGGCTATCAAACGAGCTCCGAATGCGATGAAACTTGGCAGGCGGCCTACGGACAACAAAACAACACCGCACGCCAACTTTTATCCCATTCCGAGAACATTTTCCGGCCACTTATAAAATACTATTTTGGAGGTGCCGCGGGCGCGTGCGAGTGTGTCTGGGCTCAGAACGGACAACGGAAGGAACAGGAAGACCGGGACGGATGCAAGTTTTTGAAAACATGATGATGCCATGCACATGATGACATGGCAAGATGCAACACGCAAGCAAAAGACAAGGCAACAATAGCGAATAACTGGAAGACACCTGGCACATCGGTCTCGGGGCGTTACAACACTCCACCACTACAAGAGGATCTCGTCCCGAGATCTAGGATGGCACCTGAGAGAAACAGAAGAGGAAGAGAAGAGGTAAAACTAAGTTGCTTCTTGGACAAACAAGTGAAACCACAAACCTTGAGAGGTTGAACAAATTGAAAGGAAGGAATACAACGAAGATGAACAAAGTTGAAAACACTCCGTTAGAAAAGAGGAACAAGGAACATTACTAGAGCCTTGTAGGTTGAAAGACAAAAGAAATGGGTTGCAATGGACAAGACGTACATGCAAGCACTCCGGTAGAAACGAGATGCACAAGGAACAATAAAGATCGATTACGACAACACTTCGGTTGTAAGTGGAAGGTAAAGAATATGAGCTTGGCAAAATGAAAACGCTTGGATGAGAGTCCGGTTAGAAGAGGAATGATAGACACAAAACTCCGGTTAAAACAAGATAGAGAAGGAATAAGAATGATATAATTTGGACAGCACTCCGACTGTAGATGGAAGGAATTGAACATGATCCTGACAAAACAAGATGATGGTTCGAAGAGAGCAACATCACAATTCCTCTGGAACAAATGAGTGGAATGAAAACAAAGGAGAAGAAAAAAGCCAGCTTTTATCACAAATGAGTTTGGAAAGCACCCTTCCAAGAAGGTTATAACGGAGTTGTTGGAAAACCAACAACGAAAAGAACAAGCTTGTAGTGGTCTTATGCAGAACATCTCAAAACTACGAGGTGAAATTCTGCCACTAGCGGAAACAACAGATTGAATTGACATCAACAAGGAGACGAGAAACTTATATCACCGGGAGGATGAATGAAGAACTTGGGTCATTGATAAGCACCATAATAGCAACAATCCTTAGGGAAAACTTTAGGTGAAATATAACCCAAGATAACTCCAATGAAGAGGTTGATTGGTTGAAAAGATGTCTTGAGCAAAGAGAAAAAGATGGATTTAGATATGTCACTCTTGAAAACTTGTGAATCATGAAACACGAAAGGAAATTATCAACAATGACATAACACCACCCCAAAAGATGAGATATGAAGGAATTGCACTTTGGAATGCAAGATGAAGAATGCTTGAACTCTTCAAAACAAGACATGCATTGAGTGATGACCCACAAGTATAGGGGATGTATTGTAGTCCTTTCGATAAGTAAGAGTGTCGAACCCAACGAGGAGCAGAAGGAAATGATAAGCGGTTTTCAGCAAGGTATTCTCTGCAAGTACTGAAATAAGTGGTAACAGATAGTTTTGTGATAAGGTAAATTGTAACGAGCAACAAGTAACAAAAGTAGATAAAGTGCAGCAAGGTGGCCCAATCCTTTTTGTAGCAAAGAACAAGCCGGAACAAACTCTTATAATAGGAAAAGCGCTCCCGAGGACACATGGGAATATCGTCAAGCTAGTTTTCATCACGTTCATATGATTCGCGTTCGATACTTTGATAATTTGATATGTGGGTGAACCGGTGCTTGGGTGCTGTTCTTACTTGAACAAGAATCCCACTTATGATTAACCTCTATTGCAAGCATCCACAACTACAACAAAAGTATTAAGGTAAACCTAACCATAGCATGAAACACATGGATCCAAATCAGCCCCTTACGAAGCAACGCATAAACTAGGGTTTAAGCTTCTGTCACTCTAGCAACCCATCATCTACTTATTACTTCCCAATGCCTTCCTCTAGGCCCAAATAATGGTGAAGTGTTATGTATTCGACGTTCACATAACACCACTAGAGGCTAGACAACATACATCTTATCAAAATATCAAACGAATACCAAATTCACATGACTACTAATAGCGAGACTTCTCCCTTGTCCTCAGGAACAAACGTAATTACTCGCAAAGCATATTCATGTTCATAATCAGAGGGGTAATAATATGCATATAGGATCTGAACATATGATCTTCCACCAAATAAACCAACTAGCATCAACTACAAGGAGTAATCAACGCTACTAGCAACCTACTAGCACCAATCCCGGACTTTGAGACAAGAATTGGATACAAGAGATGAACTAGGGTTTGGAGATGAGATGGTGCTGGTGAAGATGTTGATGGAGATTGCCCTCTCCCGATGAGAGAAGCGTTGGTGATGACGATGGTGATGATTTCCCCCTCCCGGAGGGAAGTATCCCCGGCAGAACAGCTCTACCAGAGCTCTAGATTGGTTCCGCCAAGGTTCTGCCTCGTGGCGGCGGAGTCTCATCCCGAAAAGTTCCTTCTGCTTTTTTTCTCATCGAAAGACTTCATATAGCAGAAGATAGACGTCAGAGAGCCACCAGGGGGCCCACAAGGTAGGGGGGCGCGCCCCCCACCCTCGTGAGCAGGGTGTGGGCCCCCTGGCCTTCATCTTTGGCGAGGATTTTTATTTATTTATTTTAAGATGTTCCATGGAGTTTCAGGACTTTTGGAGTTGCGCATAATAGGTCTCTAATATTTGCTCCTTTTCCAGCCCAGAATTCCAGCTGCCGGCATCCTCCCTCCTTATGTAAACCTTGTAAAATAAGAGAGAATAGCCATAAGTATTGTGACATAAAGTGAAATAACAGTCCATAATGCAAAATGGACGTATAAACTCCCCCAAGCTTAGACCTCGCTTGTCCTCAAGCGAAAAGCCGATAACAATAAATATGTCCTCATGTTTAGAGGTAGAGGCGTCGATAAAAAAAATAAAATACGGACATGAAGGCATCATGATTATTCTCATAACAGCAACATATATAGATTTTGTCATATGATTACTTATGTTCAAGTGATGATCTATTCACAATGCAAGAGTATAAACCATAAACCTTATTGGGCTCCAACAAACTATAATCTCAGTCATTGAAGCAATTGCAATTTATCATAACATCGGAAAGAGTCTATGTCAGAGCTAAAAAGCAAGTCCACATACTCAAGTATCATTTAGTCCTCCATAATTGCTAACACTCACGCAATACTTGTGGTTACGGAGTTTTAATCGGACACAGAGAAAGATAGGGGCTTAAAGTTTTGCCCCACAACCTTTTACCTCAACGGTAATGTCAACAATAATGGTTCATGCTCCCCTACATCCAATTAGATATATATATCATGTTCTTTCCAACATGCTGAGCTTGCCAAAGGATAAAATGAAAAAGAAAAGGTGAAGATCACCATGACTCTTGCATAAGGTAGAAGATAATAATAAAAGATAGGCCCTTCACAGAAGGAAGCAGAGGTTTCCATGCGCTTTTATGGTTGGATGCATAAAATCTCAATGCGAAAGAATGTCACTTTATATTGCCCCTTGTGATATGAACCTTTATTATGCAGTCCATCGCTTTTATTACTTCCACATCACAAGATTGTATAAAGCTTATTTCTCCCACACCAATCAATCATACATATTTAGAGCAATTTTTATTGCTTTGCACCAATGACAACTTACTTGAAGGATCTTACTCAATCCATAGGTAGATATGGTGGGCTCTCATGGCAAAACTGGTTTAAGGGTATTTGGAAGCACAAGTAGTATTTCTACTTGGTGCTGAGAATTTGGCTAGCATGAGGGGGAAAGGCAAGCTCAACAAGTTAGAGGATCCATGACAACATACTTTATCTTAGATATAAGAAAGACATAACTCATTACGTTGTCTTCCTTGTCCAACATCAACCCTTTAGCATGTCATATTTTAATGAGTGCTCCCAATCATAAAAGATGGCAATGATAATATATCTATATGTGAAACCTCTCTTTCCTTATTACTTCCTATTAATTGCAACAATGACCAAAGCTATGTCTGCCAACTCCCAACAACTTTTAATCATCATACTCTTTCTATGTGAAGTCATTACTCTCAATAAGATCAATATGAACTTTTTGTTTCTTTTTATTCTTTTTCTCTTTTCTTTTATTCACCCAAGATCATGGCAAAATAATCAAGCCCTTGACTCAACACTAATCTTTATTATATATAGCTCACGGACTCGATTACAAAGAGAGAACATAAAGCAAACTCAAAACTAGATCATGCCATAAACTTTATTCTACTAGATCAAGATACTACTAATAGGATCGAACTAAGAAAAACGGTAAAGATAGGAGTTGTGATTGTGATACGATACCGGGGCACCTCCCCCAAGCTTGGTAGTTGCCAAGGGGAGTGCCCATACCCATGTGATTATATCTCCTTTGTCGGTGAAGAAGGCGGAGGTGTTGTAGATGATGCGGGCCTTGCGTCCATCTTCCAAGGCATAGGTTCTCCATCATAGAAAGATGATCGAGTCTCCGGGATTCTCAAATCTGCAGCCAAACTCATCCTTCTGAATCTATATTCATACTCACAGTTTTGGTTTTGCAGGTCATAGATTTGGGCTTGGAGGTGCTCGATCTTCTCATGAAGCTTGAAGATAGTCTCCCCGATGTTGTCAGCATCCATCTTGTGGTTGCTAGTGAACTCCGCAATCATCATGTGGTTAGAGTTGAGTCCACGTTCCACCATCCCTTGGCACTTGAAAACTTGTTGCTCCACTGCTTCGAGCCTCGTCTCCATGCTTCCGGTCCCCTTTGGTCCCTCTTCATCTCGGATGTGCAGCAACCCATCACACAACTCAATGGTTTGAGGGTGTCGTAGCACCTCCGCGAGCTAAGGGTTGATGACCTTCTCGAAGAACTTGTCCTTGGAGGCGCTTGGGGCCGTCATGATAACCTAGATCTGTCAGAAAAACAGCTCAAAACAAGAACAAAGGAGGTTTGCGTGATACGGGAGTCAAAACCTTTGGGAGGTTATATAATGAATTTTTACTGACCAAAATACGTAACTTGCAAGAAAACGGAGTCCGGAAGGCACACGAGGATCTCATGAGGTAGGGCGCGCGCCCAGAGGGGTAGGGCGCGCGCCCAGAGGGGTAGGGCGCGCCCACCACCCTCGTGGGGCCCTCGTGTCCTTCCCGGACTGCTACTTATTTTTCTATTTTTCTAAATATTCCAAAAACGGAGAGATATTTCCTTAAAAATTGTTTTGGAGTCGGTATACTTACCGTACCACATACCTATTCCTTTTCGGAGTCTGAAACGTTCCGAAAAGTGTCCCTTATGTATTCCTCCGGGGTTACAGTTTCAATAATATTGGTTTCAACATTTATGGGATTACCTGAGATATAATGTTTAATTCTTTGACCGTTTACCACCTTCGGATTTGTGCCCTCGAAGTTGTTGATTTTTATGGCACCGGAACGATAGACCTCTTCGATAACATAGGGGCCTTCCCATTTAGAGAGAAGTTTTCCTGCAAAAAATCTTAAACGAGAGTTGTATAGCAATACATAATCACCTACATTAAACTCACACTTTTGTATCCTTTTGTCATGCCATCTTTTAACTTTTTCTTTAAACAACTTGGCATTTTCATAAGCTTGGGTTCTCCATTCATCAAGTGAGCTAATATCAAATAACCTCTTCTCACCGGAAAGTTTAAAATCATAGTTGAGCTCTTTAATAGCCCAATATGCCTTATGTTCTAGTTCGAGAGGTAAGTGACATGCTTTTCCATAAACCATTTTATATGGAGACATACCCATAGGATTTTTGTATGCAGTTCTATAAGCCCATAATGCATCATCAAGTTTTTTGGACCAAATCTTTCTAGACCTATTAACAGTCTTTTGCAAAATTAATTTGAGCTCTCTATTGCTCAACTCTACTTGACCACTAGACTGTGGGTGATAAGGAGATGCAATTCTATGATTAACATCATACTTAGCCAGCATTTTACGGAAAGCACCATGAATAAAGTGTGAACCACCATCAGTCATTAAATATCTAGGGACTCCAAACCTCGGAAAAATAACTTCTTTAAGCATTTTAATAGAAGTGTTATGATCAGCACTACTAGTTGGAATAGCTTCTACCCACTTAGTAATGTAATCAACAACAACTAAAATATGTGTGTATCCATTAGAGGCAGGAAAAGGTCCCATATAATCAAAGCCCCAAACATCAAACCGTTCAATAACAAGAGAATAATTCATAGGCATTTCTTGACATCTACTAATATTACCAATTCTTTGACATTCATCACAAGACAAGACAAACTTATGGGCATCCTTGAAGAGAGTATTCCAATAAAAACCAGATTGCAATACCTTATGTGCAGTTCTATCTCCAGCGTGGTGTCCTCCATAAGCCTCGGAATGACACTTGCGTAGGATCTGTTCCTGTTCATGCTCAGGTACACAACGTCTAATAACACCATCTACTCCTTCTTTATAAAGATGTCGGTCATCCCAAAAGTAATGTCTCAAGTCATAGAAAAACTTTTTCTTTTGCTGGTGTGTGAAGCTAGGTGGTATAAACTTAGCAACAATATAATTAGCATAATCAGCATACCATGGAGTACTACGAGAAGTACTTATAACATTTAATTGTTCATCAGGAAAACTATCGTTAATAGGTAGTGGGTCATCAAGAACATTCTCTAACCTAGACAAGTTGTCTGCAACGAGGTTCTCAGCTCCCTTTCTATCAACAATATGCAAATCAAATTCTTGTAGCAAGAGAACCCATCTAATAAGTCTAGGTTTAGCATCTTTCTTTTCCATAAGGTATTTAATAGCAGCATGATCAGTGTGAATAGTTACTTTAGAATCAACAATATAAGGTCTGAACTTATCACAAGCAAATACAACTGCTAAAAGCTCTTTTTCAGTAGTGGCATAATTTCTTTGAGCATTGTCTAGAGTCTTACTAGCATAATAAATAACATTTAATTTCTTATCAACTCTTTGCCCTAGAACAGCACCTACAGCATAATCACTAGCATCACACATAATTTCAAAGGGTAAATTCCAATCAGGTGGCTGAACAACAGGTGCAGAGACTAATGCTTTCTTAAGTATTTCAAATGCTTCTACACAATCATCATCAAAGACAAATGGTATATCTTTTTGCAATAAATTAGTCAGATGTAACGCCCCGAGACCGATGTACCACGTGTCCTCCAGTTATTCGCTCTTGTTGCCTTGTCATTGCTTGCGTGTCATGCTTTGCATATCATGTCATCATGTGCTTTCATTTGCATACATGTTCGTCCCATGCATCCGAGCATTTTCCCCGTTGTTCGTTTTGCAATCCGGCGCTCCTATGTCACCCGGTGTCCCTTTCTACCTCTTCTCGTGTGCGGGCATTAAACGTTTTTCGGATTGGACCGAGACTTGTCATGCGGACTTGGTTTACTACCGGTAGACCGCCTGTCAAGTTTCGTACCATTTGGACTTCGTTTGATACTCCAACGGTTAAGCAAGGGACCGAAAAGGCCTCGTGTGTGTTGCAGCCCAACACCCTTCCAAAGTGGCCCAAACCCACCTAAACCTCCTCCATCATCTCGGTCGTTCGATCACGATCGTGTGGCCGAAAACCGCACCTCATTTGGACTCTCCTAGCTCCCTCTACCTATATATATGTGGCTCTCCCCGATTTTTCGCGCAGTCCAAACCCTAGCTCCTCCTACCTCGCGCCACCGGACACTTTCTTCCACACCGGACATGTCCAGCCGCCGCACCAGACCAATCCAGACGCGACACGTCATCCCGCCGGACCCCCTCTCTCCTCCCCGCCGCCGAAGCCCGCCGGCCAAGATCCGGCCCGAACCGGGCCAGATCTCGCGCCGCCGCCTGCCCGTACGCCGCCTCCTCGCGCCTCCCGCACCGTGCCTTCGCCGCCATCACCAAGCTCCGCCACGGCGGCTCGCCGGCGCCGCCCGCGGCCACCTCGCCGCC
>NC_041384.1:611024957-611051404 GCF_002162155.2 Triticum dicoccoides | reverse complement strand
GCACCCTGGCGCTGAAGTTCGCCTGCCCCGCCGCCATTCGACGGGCGCCGGAGCACCCGCGCCTCCAGCCGCGTCCCCGACGCCCGGATCCCGCTGGCGCCGCCCTGCCATGGCCTCCTCCGCCCTCGCCGGAGTCCTCCAGCGACCTCGTCAGATCCGGCCAGGTGGGATGAGATCCACCCGGTCCCGAACCAAACAGCCCTGCGCCACCCGGATCCCTCCGTCCCGGGATCATCTCGTCCAGTTGACTTTCTCGCGAGGTGAAAATAACCACTAAGTCCTCGAAGTTTCCAGATTCATGTGCCTCTATTCATCATGCTATAACTCATCATCCATGGCTCCATTTTGAGCGTGTAGCATATCAAAATGTTTGTCTCAGAGAGTACATCATTTCATCTCATTGCATCATTTTCACTTGAGCTCATCTTGATGCCCGAAATGCTGTTGGAAGAGGGCTATATGATATAATTGTCAGATCTGTTTCATCAAATAGCTATTTGTCATTTTTGCCATGATTAATGTGTGCATGATATGCTTCTGAGCTCTACATGAGTTTTGTTATATGCCATGCCATCTTTATAGAGGTGCTTACCATATATTTTTGTGATATGTGTGGGGACTAGCACAAGCTTGCAAAGTAGTGCATTCGTTTATGCTGATTTCAGGGACTTAGTTTTTCACCAAGTCCTTGATCTGATTTTGTCATTATGCCATATGTTCATGTTGTTTCTTAGTGATCCGTGCCTCTTTTGAGGATGATCAGTAAGGATGATTTGTTAACATTGTGGTGCTCTAACCATCCATGTCTTTGTTTGCAATTATGGAGCACCCTAGCTTGAGTCAATCTAGCTCTACTTTTGCTATTTCGTGAATCCTCGCAGATTGTTGACTTGTTAGCGATTTTGCCGAGGATGTTGCTATTGATCCGTGCATGCTATGTTGTTGTTCTTGCCATGTCAAGCTTCTATGCCATGTATTCTTGATGGGTGGGTGCTTAGTTTGTCATGCCATGCCCTGTAGTGAGTGCTTCGAGCTCGTTAGCATGCCTACTCGTTAACAGATTTGCATGCTCCAGTTTTTCACTAAGTCTGTAATCTGATTATGTTTTTGCCATGTTCGCATGCTTGCAATTGTATTTTCTGATCCCTTTTGGCTCAAGGTCACTAAGGGACTTTTGTTAAGTGCTTTGAGTAGCTTCATGCCATGCCTTGCTTTGCCATGTTAAGTTCCTGTAGCATATAGTTTTCATGCTCTAAAGTGTGCTACCTGATGTTAAATTCCAGACTTGTGTTAATTTCACTAAGTCTGAAACTTGTTGTCATTTGCACTTTTGCCATGCTTGTTTGAGCCTGTTAATGGATGAATTAGCCGTAGCTCAGTGTTCATCTTTTGTCAAGCATCTTGAGTGGATCCCTGCCATGTATTTTGTTGCCATGTTTGAGTGCTGTAGCATATTTATCTTGATGCATTTAAATGGCTACTTGCTGATTATCGCAGACTGGTGCCATATTTGTTTTGCTTGCCATTTCCAAACCGTGCATCCGATTCCAGTGATCTTTATATCGATTTCAACCGAAATCACCTCACCTTTCCAGTGGAACTCTTGGATTTCCAAGTTGAGGCCAGGTTCAGTCATTCCTTTGCAAATCATGCATATGCATCGCATACCGCATCCCGCATATCATACCATGTTCTTGTGTTGGTTGTTTACTATGTTGTGTGCTTCTTTCCGGTGTTTGCCTCTTCGGGTTGGTTTCGTTAATGTTGCGTTTGTGAGGGCCCGTTTGACTTCATCCGTTTGTCTTCTTCATGGACTCGTTCTTCTTCCTTGTGGGATTTCAGGCAAGATGACCATACCCTCGAAATCACTTCTATCTTTGCTTGCTAGTTGCTCGCTCTTTTGCTATGCCTATGTTTTGATACCTACCACTTGCTTATCATGCCTCCCATATTGTTGATCCAAGCCTCTAACCCACCTTGTCCTAGCAAACCGTTGTTTGGCTATGTTATCATTTTGCTCAGCCCATCTTATAGCGTTGTTAGTTGCAGGTGAAGATTGAAGTTTGTTCCTTGTTGGAACATGGCTATGTTGTTCCGTGTTGGAACATGGATATTTTGTTGGGATATCACAATATCTCTTATTTAATTAATGCATCTATATACTTGGTAAAGGGTGGAAGGCTCGGCCTTATGCCTGGTGTTTTGTTCCACTCTTGCCGCCCTAGTTTCCGTCATATCGGTGTTATGTTCCCGGATTTTGCATGCCTTACGCGGTTGGGTTATAATGGGAACCCCTTGACAGTTCGCCTTGAATAAAACTCCTCCAGCAATGCCCAACATTGGTTTTACCATTCGCCACCTAGCCTTTTCTTTTCCCTTGGGAGTTGCGCTCCTGAGGGTCATCATTATTTTAACCCACCCCCGGCCAGTGCTCCTCTGAGTGTTGGTCCGACCAAGTAGACTGCGGGGCCACCTCGGGGCAACTTGAGGGTTGGTTTTACTCGTAGGATGTCTCATCTGAGTGTGCCCTGAGAACGAGATATGTGCAGCTCCTATCGGGATTTGTCGGCACATTCGGGCGGTGTTGCTGGACTTGTTTTACCATTGTCGAAATGTCTTGTAACCGGGATTACGAGTTTGATCGGGTCTTCCCGCTAGAAGGAATATCCTTCGTTGACCATGAGAGCTTGTGATGGGCTAAGTTGGGACACCCCTACAGGGATTGAACTTTCGAAAGCCGTGCCCGCGGTTATGGGCAGATGGGAATTTGTTAACGTCCGGTTGTAGAAAACCTGAAGTTGACCTTAATTAAAAATGCATCAACCGCATGTGTAACCGTGATGGTCTCTTTCCGGCGGAGTCCGGGAAGTGAACAAGGTGTTGTAGTTATGCTTGACGTAGGTTGTTCTAGGATCACTTCTTGATCATAGTTGTTCGACCGTGCTTTGCCTTCTCTTCTCGCTCTCATTTGCGTATGTTAGCCACCATATATGCTAGTCGCTTGCTGCAGCTCCAACTCATACCTTTACCTTACCCATAAGCTTAAATAGTCTTGATCGCGAGGGTGTGAGATTGCTGAGTCCCCGTGAGTCACAGATACTTCCAAAACCAGCTTGCAGGTGCCGATGGGTCCGTGCAGATGACGCAACCAAGCTCAGGAGGAGCTCAAGGAAGTTCTTGTCCTTTGTGTTGTTTTCGTTCTAGTTGATCAGTAGTGGAGCCCAGTTGGGGTCGATCGGGGACCTTGTCGCTTTTGGGGTTCTTCTTTTATTTTGGTTCCATAGATGGACCTTGGTTGTATCTGGTTGATGTAATGCTTTAATTCATGTATTTTGTGAAGTGCCGATTGTAAGCCAACTATGTACCTTTTCCCCTATTGTATTACATGGGTTGTTTGCGAAGATTACCTCACTTGCGACATTGCTTTCAATGCGGTTATGCCTCTAAGTCGTGCTTCGACACATGGGAGATATAGCCACATCGAGGGTGTTACATCAGAGGCCGAGAAGTTTTTGAGAAGTCCTTAATGAACCTCCTGTAAAATCTGCCGTGACCAAGGAAACTTCTTATACCTTTGATGTCCTTGGGACATGGCATCTTTTCAATAGCATCAACCTTGGCTTTATCAACTTCAATACCTCTTTCAGAAACTTTATGCCCCAAGACAATACCTTCATTAACCATAAAGTGGCACTTTTCCCAATTCAAGACAAGATTAGTTTCTTCACATCTCTGCAAAACTCGATCAAGATTGCTCAAGCAATCATCAAAAGAGGAACCATAGACGGAAAAATCATCCATGAAAACCTCACAAATCTTTTCACAAAAGTCAGAGAATATAGCCTACATCTTTGAAAGGTAGCAGGTGCATTACATAAACCAAAAGGCATACGTCTATAAGCAAAAGTACCAAAAGGGCTTGTAAAAGTAGTCTTTGATTGATCTCTAGCTGACACAGGTATTTGAGAAAAACCATAATAACCATCTAGAAAGCAATAGTGTGTATGTTTGCATAATCTTTCTAGCATTTCATCAATAAAAGGTAAGGGGTAATGATCTTTCTTAGTAGCCTTATTTAATTTATGGAAATCAATTACCATCCTATAACATGTGATAATTCTTTGTGGAATCAATTCATCTTTATCATTAGGAACAACAGTAATACCTCCCTTCTTAGGGACACAATGAACATGACTTACCCACTGACTATCAGCAACGGGATAAATTATACCTGCCTCCAGAAGCTTGAGTATTTCTTTTCTTACCACTTCTTTCATTTTAGGATTCAGACGTCATTGAGGATCACGAAATGATTTGGCATCTGCTTCCAAATTTATTTTATGTTGACATAGAGTGGGACTAATGCCCTTAAGATCGTCAAGAGTATATCCAATAGCAGCACGATGCTTCTCCAGAGTTTTCAATAATCTTTCTTCTTCATGCTCTGAAAGGTTAGCACTAATAATAACAGGATATATCTTCTTTTCATCAAGATAAGCATATTTAAGATTATCAGGCAAAGGTTTAAGCTCAAACACGGGATCACCCTTGGGTGGAGGAGGATCCCCTAAAATTTCAACAGGCAAATTGTGTTGCAGAATAGGTTCCTGTTTAAAGAATACTTCATCTATTTCCCTTCTTTCATTCATGAACATATCATTTTCATGGTCTAGCAAATAGTGTTCTAAAGGATCACTAGGAGGTACGGTAATAGAAGCAAGACCAATAATTTCATCCTTACTAGGTAATTCTTCCTCACGATGTTGTTTACTAAATTTAGAGAAATTAAACTCATGAACCATATCATCCAAGACAGTAGTAACAACATTCTTTTTGCAATCTATCCTAGCATTAACAGTGTTCAATAAGGGTCTACCAAATATAATGGGACAAAAGCTATCTTCCGGAGAAGTAAGAACAAGAAAATCAGCTGGATATTTAGTTTTCCCACACAAGACTTCAACATCTCTAACAATTCCAATTGGTGAAATAGTATCTCTATTGGCAAGTTTAATTGTCACATCAATACCTTCTAACTCAGCAGGTGCAATTTCATTCTTAATTTCTTCGTATAAAGTATGCGGTATAACACTAGCACTCGCACCCATACCACATAATCCATGATAACAATGATCTCCTATTTTAACAGAAATAACAGGCACGCCTACCACAGGTCTATGTTTATCTTTAGCACAAGGTTTAGCAATTCTAGCAGTTTCACCTTCGAACTGAATAACATGCCCATCAATATTATCAGACAAGAGATCTTTAACAATAGCAATATTAGGTTCTACTTTAACTTGCTCAGGAGGTGTATAAGTTCTAATATTGCTTTTACGAACAACAATTGAAGCTTTAGCATGATCCTTTACTCTAATAGGGAAAGGTGGTTTCTCAACATAAGAAGTAGGAACAATAGGATCATTATAAGTGACAGTCTTTTCTTCAACTTTAATAGGTGCAACTACTTTTACTTCTATGAGAGGATGATATTTAAACCACTTCTCCTTGGGGAGATCAACATAAGTAGCAAAAGATTCATAGAAAGAAGCTACTATCTCAGAGTCAAGTCCATATTTAGTGCTAAACTTACGGAAAATATCGGTGTCCATAAAAGATTTAACACAATACCTGACTCCTTACCTTCATCGAGGTCCCAATCTTCAGAGTTGTGTTTAATTCTATCCAATAAATTCCATCTGAATTCAATAGTCTTCATCATAAAAGAGCCAGCACAAGAAGTATCGAGCATGGTTTGATTATTATGAGAAAGCCGAGCATAAAAACTTTGCATAATTATTTCTCTCGAGAGCTCATGATTGGGGCATGAATATAACATTGATTTAAGCCTCCCGCAAGCTTGAACGATGATTTCTCTTTCACGAGGCTAGAAATTATATATATAGTTGCGATCATGATGAACAAGATGCATAGGGTAATACTTTTGATGAAATTCCAATTTCAATCTTTTATAGTTCCATGATCTCATATCATCACATAGCCTATACCATATCAATGTGTCTCCCTTCAAATATAAAGGGAAGACCTTCTTCTTAGCAACATCATCGGGTATACCTGCAAGCTTAAATAATCCACAAACTTCATCCACATATATTAAGTGCTCATCAGGATGCTTTGTTCCATCTCCTGTAAAAGGGTTAGCTAGCAGTTTTTCCATCATACCCGAAGGAAATTCAAAAGGAGTTTCATTTTCAATAGTTCAGTAGGTTGAGGAGCAACTCTTTGCTCTACTGGACGGGGTGAAGATACCCCGAACAAGCCCCTCATAGAATTACTTTCCATAGTAGCAAGTGACAGTAAATTTCAGCACACTATATAAATTTTTCCTTACCAAATCCACCTACCAAAGGCGCTACACTCACCGGCAACGGCGCCAGAAAAGAGTCTTGATGACCCACAAGTATAGGGGATCTATCGTAGTCCTTTTGATAAGTAAGAGTGTCAAACCCAACGAGGAGCAGAAGGAAATGATAAGCAGTTTTCAGGTGCGAAGATAACTCCAATGAAGAGGTTGATTGGTTGAAAAGATGTCTTGAGCAAAGAGAAAAAGATGGATTTAGATATGTCACTCTTGAAAACTTGTGAGTCATGAAACACGAAGGGAAATTATCAACAATGACATAACACCACCCCAAAAGATGAGATATGAAAGAATTGCACTTCGGAATGCAAGATGAAGAATGCTTGAACTCTTCAAAACAAGACATGCATTGAGTGATGACCCACAAGTATAGGGGATCTATCATAGTCCTTTCGATAAGTAAGAGTGTCAAAACCAACGAGGAGCAGAAGGAAATGATAAGCGGTTTTCAACAAGGTATTCTCTGCAAGTACTGAAATAAGTGGTAACAGATAGTTTTGTGATAAGGTAAACTGTAACGAGTGTCGGTGTCAAAACCGGCGGATCTCAGGTAGGGGGTCCCGAACTGTGCATCTAGGACGGATGGTAACAGGAGGCAAGGGACACGAAGTTTTACCCAGGTTCGGGCCCTCTCGATGGAGGTAAAACCCTACGTCCTGCTTGATTAATATTGATGATATGGGTAGTACAAGAGTAGATCTACCACGAGATTGGAGAGGCTAAACCCTAGAAGCTAGCCTATGGTATGATTGTTGTTGTGTATGTCATCCTAAGGACTAAAACCCTCCGGTTTATATAGACACCGGAGAGGGTTAGGGTTACACAAAGTCGGTTACAATGGTAGGAGATCTGCATATCCGTATCGCCAAGCTTGCCTTCCACGCCAAGGAAAGTCCCTTTCGGACACGGGACGAAGTCTTCAATCTTGTATCTTCATAGTCCAGGAGTCCGGCTGAAGGTATAGTCCGGCCATCCAAATACCCCCTAATCCAGGACTCCCTCAGTAGCCCCTGAACCAGGCTTCAATGACGACGAGTTCGGCGCGCAGATTGTCTTCGGCATTGCAAGGCGGGTTCGTCCCCCAAGTACTTCATAGAAGATTTTGAACACAAAGATAGTGTCCGGCTCTGCAAAATAAGTTTCCACATATTGCCATAGAGAGAATAATATTTACACAAATCTAATCTGCTGACGTATTCCGTAGTGTGACACACCACGGCCAGGCTTTATCCGAGTCGCTTTATTATCCCACCTCAGCGCGTCATGTGAGGCGGTTTCCTTGGCACGTCTTGTTAAAGCAGAGATCGTGTCCCCTTATTCTGGGATTCTCATCAATATGGGTGTGGGTAACCCAACCGCGCCATTGATTACGGCGCTTGGAGATAAGCGAGTTTTACCAGGCTGGTGGGGATATGTAGTTGCGTCCACCCATATAAGGGGATAAGGATCCACCTTTTCACCTACGCCTTCTTCCTCCCTTGCTTATCCATTCTCGCGCACTCGAGCTCCAGCGCCCAAGTCCGCACTCCCCACCTCAACCTTCTCCAGCCATGTCCGGAGCGGGAGGCAAGTGGATGGTCTCCTCCGTCATGGAGGGACACATCAAAAAACTGAGGAAGGCCGGATACTTGTCTAATGACATCGCGTACCGGCTTCCCAAAAAGGGGCAGCTCATCCCCACCCCTAGGCCCCATGAGAGGGTGGTGTTCCTCCCCCATTTCCTCCGCGGACTGGGCTTCCCTCTCCACCCATTTGTCCGGGGGCTCATGTTTTACTATGGCCTAGATTTCCACGATCTGGCCCCGAACTTTGTCCTCAACATCTCGGCGTTTATCGTCGTGTGTGAGGCTTTCCTCTGCATCCGCCCCCATTTCGGCCTATGGCTCAAGACTTTCAATGTCAAGCCGAAGGTGGTGCGCGGCAACCAGGCGGAGTGTGGAGGCGCCATGGTGGGCAAGATGCCCAACGTCTTATGGCTTGAGGGCTCCTTTGTGGAGACCCTGAAGGGGTGGCAATCGGGGTGGGTTTACATCACCGAGCCGCGCGACCCCGAATGGGTCGCATTCCCCGAGTTTCAATCCGGACCCCCTACGCGGCTCACCTCCTGGAAGGAGACGGGCCTGTCGTGGGGTAAAAAAGGAGAGCTGACCGGACTCCAAACATGCGTCCAAACCCTAGTGGACAAGAAGCTCAAACTTGTCAACGTAGTCCAGGTTATGCTCATCCGCCAGATCCTCCCATGTCAACAATGGGCTTTCAACCTGTGGGAGTTTGACCCGGCGCGCACCAAACTCTGAGCAGGCTCTTCGACACGACGTACGAAGATGCCTGGAAGGTGCTTTTCAAGGGCGCCGAGGCCCCCGCATCCGCTACCGAGGATTGCGGATTCAGTACGCAGCATCACGCTCATGCGGTAAGCTGTTTTTTCCTTTTACAGGGTATCAGTTTTTCATAGTTTGACTCTATGCGGGATCTAAGCTCCCTTACCTTTGATAGGATTGGCAGGTGACGTCCGAACAGATCAACTGTCTGGCTCCTTTGCCCGAAGGCCCGGCGGACGCTCGCTTGGCGAAGCTGCTGGTTCCGGCACCCTATGTGGTGCCGGAGAAGAAGGCCGTGAAAAAGGCCACGGGGACTCGAAAGAGTGCCCGGCGCCAGGAGGTGTCGGATCCATCATCCGACGGTTCCGAGGCGCATTCCTCCCGTGAAGACGGGGAGGAAGAAGAAGAGACCTCTCCCCCTCCAGCGGGAGGAGAGAAGAAAAGGAAGGCCGCCCTCTCTAGGGAGGCTGGAGGGTCCAAGAAGGGGAAAACCCTTCCTCCGGACTACTTCACCGACGCCGACGATGGTGGAGAGGAGTGGCCGTTCAGGGCCAAGCCCCTGGCAAAATCGTAAGTATCCGGATACCAGTGTAATTCATAGCATTCGTTTATTGCACAGCTTTCTCTTATGTCGAATATGTTTATGCAGCCCACCCAAAGACCGGCTCGACGCGTCGTCGAGCGGCTCACTGGACTCGTGGATGTGAACTCGCTTCCGACGGCTTCCTCCCCCCGCCCTACGGACGACACCAAAGTGTTGTCCCAACAGGTTCCAAGCCGGGAGGAGGTGGTCCTGGAGGCGCCGCAAGGCGACCTTCCAGACTCTAGGAGTAAAGGGGATGAAACCCCCCAGGGCTCCAAGTCCGGCTCTAGGCCGGACACCGCTCCGGAACCTTCAAAGGTTCCAGAGTCCGGCAGGGGACCTCCTTCGAAGAGGAGCAAGCCCACCGTGCCGGTGACCCCCGTCCAATCGAAGGCGCCGAACAATCTGTTGGAGACTCTCCAAGGCGCCTCCATCAACGAGGAGCACTGCACCATTATGAGTGCAGTGGTCCAGAAGGTTCAGTCTGCCAAGAGCGGACTAGCTGAAGCTTGTACTAGCCTTTTAACAGGCTTTGAGGTAAGTAAAGAATGTGTAAATAATATTACCGCATAGACAATAGACCCTGATGCTCTGTTTGGCGTTCGAGAAGAAAAGCCGAATAGAGGATCAAATAAAATTCGTAGGAGTCTAACAAAAAGGAGTCAATATGTGTATGCAGGCTTCTCTGCTTGCGTCCGCCGCACTGACTGCGGAAGTGGACACGCTAAAGCAGAACCTCGAGCGGTCCGAGCAAGAGCTCGGGTGTGCCAAGAAGCAGCTCAAGGACAATGAAGGTAAGAAATACCTTGTTTAAATATATATAAAAAGGTGCAATTGCAAAAAATGACAGGATTATCGTGGCTATTGTAGGGGCCACGTCTGAGGTGGTGACCCTTAAGCAAGCGCTGGTCGAGGCCGAGAAGAGGGCGGCCACGAAGTGCACCGAGCGGGAGAAGTATGAGGCCAAGGTTGGCAAGGTACGACAAGAGCTCCAGGCTCTCATGGAAAAACATGAGAGTTTGGAGCTTGACTCAAAGATGCGAGTGTCCGAGCTCGCGGTGGCTATTGAAAATGCCAGGTCTGCCAAGGCCGGATCCCAGAAGACCCTCCAGGAGTTGGATGAGGTGAAGAAGATAGCGGCGGGTAAGGCATTCTTTATGCAAAGCAAACACATAAACGTGAGTTACTTGTTACTTACCTGAATCCGGAGATCTCCAGGAGCGTTCGCAGATCTTCCCAGGAGTGTGTCCGATGCCGCCGCATTCTATCGAGCCGAGGAGGGCAGCTCAACAGAGAAGGTGTTCTGGTCTCAGTATGCTGAGGTCGGACACCCCGTGCCCCTGAGCGACCAGCTGAAGCAACTGGTCGAGCTCCACAAGGTGGCCGAACAGGCCATGAACAGCCTCATAGTTCGGCTGTGGCCTGGAGAGGCTCTGCCTGGGAGCTATTTCGGGATGGTGCGGCGGCTGGTGGAGGCCTGTCCAAGGCTCGAAGTCATCAAGCGCTCCATCTGCATTGAAGGTGCCCGTAGGGCCCTTGCCCGTGCTAAGGTGCACTGGGGCAAGCTGGATGCTGAGAAGCTTGTGAAGGACGGGCCACCGCTGGGGAAAGAGCATCGCAAGCCCGAGAATTATTATAAGGATGTTCTGAAGGGTGCCTGCCTTGTGGCGGGTGAATGTTCTAGGGATGTAATTTTTGAGTGAAACTTGCTCGTTTGTCCTGTGCGCTGAAAACTTGTTCATATGCGCTAAGCAATGCTGTTGGAATTTAAAATATTACCTTCTGTGCGGTTGTTTATCAATTCTGAGAGATGGCAAGTCGTCGGCTTCTGCCCCCATGCCGCTAGTGCTGGGGTGTTCGGGGATAAACCTGAGCGCTCTTTTCCCCATGTTTGGGTCCTTCGAGGGAGGCGCTCAGCCCAACGAACAAGGCAATTGGACTATAATGCGTGAACACTCTCACTTAGCCACAGAATTCTGTAATTTTAAATTTCGGCGAAGCCCCTGGTATTCGGAAGAACGAGTTCGGGGCGCTATCCACGCCTTGGCCGGACAAAGCCGGCTCCTCGCTCTAAGCGGCATAAGTCGTTAGGGACTCGAAAAACCTCTCGAACAGCGACCAGCTCTCGCTTCATCATGACAGTCAGTTTTAGCTTTCTCCACTGAGGTGCTCGACCCAGCTCAATTGGGGCACAATCGCAGTGGTTCTGCTAGTGTACCTTAGCCGATATAGCGGAATGTAAGGCACCAAAACATAGGAGCCGGGCAAACCCAACTATTGACCCAAGACATGATTCTGAGCCGATGCATATAATGCTATAAGTTCGGGGTGCCACACTTGTTAAAGTGTTCGGACTTCTCACACCATATTGAGGGGTACTAAAGCCCCTGGCGTATTTAGGCTGTACCAAAGTGTACGGGTGCAATATGTCGTTAAGGAGCATATATATAAAAAAGAGTAATGCAAAAATAGACAAAAGCTATGCGCTGTTTATTAAAGAGGGCTGCGATCAAAGCAGAACGATACAAATAATGTGATAAGCAAAAGGTTGGACTATGTAACATGTCCGTTCCAGGGGCAAGCTGCGGAATAGTATGCAAAACAGGTATACTGCTCGTGATAGAGACCACCTGGGAGTTCCGTAATGCGGCGCGGCTTGTCTGCTTCCATGGTTCTTGCATCGTTTGTGCGGCAATTGAACTGCCGAACAGGCCTTCCGAAGTGTGGAGTCCTGAAAGTAAGAAAAATTAAAAATCGGCAGCCCTTGCTGCGGTTTAAGCCGTGTTTTGGGCGTGCCGTGATGGTGCCCCTTCCCCTGTACCCATGGTATTTCTAGAGCGTAGTTATGTACGCGAAGTACTGGTGTCGCACTTTTGCGAGGGCTGGGGTTGGGGCCGCATTGCTACGCCTGCTCGGATCGTGCCAGGCGGTCTTGTTGTAGGTTACTCCGGGCGTGCTTGACGGTGTCCAGTCGTTTAATGGCCGGACTGGAGAACTGCCTGGAGAGGCTGCTTTATACTTCCGCTCTAAGGGCCACTGTGTGATCCTCCGTTCGGAGGGAGCGTTCGGTGTTTCCATTGACCGTAATTACTCCTCGAGGGCCTGGCATCTTGAGTTTAAGGTATGCGTAGTGCGGTACCGCATTGAACTTGGCGAATGCGGTTCGCCCGAGCAGTGCGTGATAGCCACTCTGGAATGGGACTATGTCGAAGATTAACTCCTCGCTTCGGAAATTATCCGGAGATCCGAAGACCACTTCAAGTGTGACTGAGCCTGTACAGTTGGCCTCTACACCTGGAATTACGCCTTTAAAGGTCGTTTTGGTGGGCTTAATCCTCGAGGGATCTATGCCCATTTTCCGCACTGTATCCTGGTAAAGCAGGTTCAGGCTACTGCCGCCGTCCATAAGGACTCTAGTGAGATGAAATCCGTCAATAATTGGGTCTAGAACCAATGCGGTGAATCCGCCATGACGGATGCTAGTGGGATGGTCCCTTCGATCAAAGGTGATCAGGCAGGAGGACCATGGGTTGAACTTTGGGGCGACTGGCTCTACCGCGTATACATCCCTTAACGCGCGCTTCCGCTCCCTTTTGGGGACGTGGGTTGCGTATATCATGTTCACCGTCCGCACTTGTGGGGGAAAACCCTTCTGTCCACTGTTGTTTGGCGGCCGGGGCTCCTCGTCGTCATCGCTATGCAGCCCCTTGTCTTCATTTTCGGCGTTTAACTTGCCTGCCTGCTTGAACACCCAACAATCCTTGTTGGTGTGATTGGCCGGCTTTTCAGGGGTGCCATGTATCTGGCACAAGCGGTCGAGTATTCGGTCCAAACTGGACGGGCCCCTAGGATTCCTTTTGAATGGCTTTTTCCGCTGACCGGATTTAGAGCCTCTGAATCCGGCATTAACTGTCGTATCCTCAGCATTGTCGCCATTAATGCGGCGCTTTTGCTCGTTGCGACGCGACCTGCCACTACTGTCCCTGGTATCCGAATTACCAGGTTTCTTGGTCATATTGTTGCTACGAGAAAGCCAGCTGTCTTCTCCCGCGCAAAAGCGGGTCATGAGTGTCGTGAGTGCTGCCATAGACTTCGGTTTTTCCTGTCCAAGGTGCCGGGCAAGCCACTCGTCACGGATATTGTGCTTGAAGGCTGCTAGGGCCTCAGCGTCCGGACAGTCGACTATTTGATTTTTCTTTGTTAGGAACCGTGTCCAGAATTGCCTGGCCGATTCCTCTGGCTATTGAATTACGTGACTTAGGTCATCGGCATCTGGGGGTCGCACATAAGTGCCCTGGAAATTGTCGAGGAATGCGGCTTTCAGGTCCTCCCAACAACTGATTGATCCTGCTGGCAAACTGTTAAGCCAATGCCGAGCTGGTCCTTTAAGCTTGAGTGGGAGATATTTGATGGCGTGGAAATCATCGCCGCGGGCCATGTGGATATGAAGGAGATAATCCTCGATCCATACCGCAGGATCTGTTGTGCCATCATATGATTCGATATTTACGGGTTTGAAACCCTCGGGGATTTGATGATCCATTATTTTGTCTGTGAAGCATAGTGGGTGTGTGGCACCTCTGTACTGGGCTATATCACGACGTAGCTCCAATGAGCTTTGTCTACTGTGTTCGGCCCAGCCGAATTTGTGGCCGGCGTGACGGTTACCGTCTCGAGCCGTGGGGCGCCCACACGATCTGTAGATCGATCTTGTTTGCCTTGCCTTGTCCTCCAACATATCTCGTAAGTCCGGCGCATATTCCCGTGCCTTGGTACGGGGTGCGGCTTGAGTGGAGGGCCGAGAGGCCTCTCTGTCATGGCCACGAGGTAGCCGGTCAGCCGCATCAAGTGCTTCCTTCTCTAATCGGGGTAGCAACCTGCGCTTTGGGTAGCTCTTGGAGGGGCGTTCGAGTTTATGCTCTTCGGCCGCAAGGACTTCAGTCCATCTGTCGACTAGCAAACCTTGATCAGCTCTAAGTTGTTGCTGTTTTTTCTTGAGGCTTCTTGCCGTGGCCATAAGCCTGCATTGAAAACGCTCTTGCTCGACGGGATCTTCTGGCACGACGAATTCGTCGTTGTCGAGGCTTGCCTCATCTTCGGAGGGAGGCATATAATTATCGTCCTCGACCTCTCTGTCAGCCGCTCTCTCATGAGGGCTGGTTTCTCCATCCTCCTGTGCTAAATCTTGCTGGAGGGGGTTTTCTTCGGCACTTTCCGGAGTATTATTATCTCCCGTGCTGGAATCACCGTATTTGTTTTGGTGGGATTTTGAGCGGCGCCGCTGACGCTGGCGCTTAGGCTGTTTCTTTGAGGGGTCATCCTCTGCTGTTCCATCGCCATCTCCTTCTTTTGGGGTGTCCACCATGTATATGTCATATGACGAGGTGGCTTTCCAGGGCCTGGTAGGCACTGGTTCTTCATCATCTCCTTCATCGGCGTCCATATCGTCGATGTCTTCGGAGTCGAAGTCGAGCATGTCGGTTAAGTCGTCGACAGTGGCTACAAAATGGGTGATGGGTGGGCTTTGAATTTCTTCATCGTCCGAATCCCAACCTTGCTGACCGTAGTCCGGCCAGGGCTCTCCTGATAAAGAGAGAGACTTCAGTGTCTTCAGAATATCGCCGAAAGGCGAGTGCTGAAAGATGTCCGCGGTAGTAAACTCCATAATCGGCACCCAGTCGGATTCGATCGGCAGGGGCACGGAGGGTTCGGAGTCCGGAGAGGAGTCCGGCTCCTTGGAGTCACGAGTCTTGCAGAGTACGGGGCTGGTGTTCGGCTCGATCGCTGTTGGGATCGCAGCCCCCAAGGCAGCGTCCAACCACCCATCCTCGATCGGCGCAGTTGGCTCTGAATTAAGGGTCGAAGCCGATGCGGGTGCGGCCTCCAGGGCACTGTTCGGCGGCAGAGCTAGATCATGCTCGTTGTGACAGTGCGGCGCGCTCGGCAGTGGCTCGAATCCGTCGAAGATCAAGTCCCGCGGATGTCAGCCGTGTAGTTTAAGCTTCCAAATCTGACCTGACGTCTAGGGGCATAGCTTTCGATCTGCTCCAGATGGCCAAGTGAATTGGCCCGCAGTGCGAAGCCACCGAAGACGAAGATCTGTCAGCGAGGAAGGTCTCACCCTGGACTGCATCGCCATTGATGATCGTAGGAGCCATCAAGCCTGACGGCGACGACACAGAGGAACTCTCAATGAAAGCACCAATGTCGGTGTCAAAATCGGGGGATCTCGGGTAGGGGGTCCCGAACTGTGCGTCTAGGTCGGATGGTAACAGGAGGCAAGGGACACGAAGTTTTACCCAGGTTCGGGCCCTCTCGATGGAGGTAAAACCCTACGTCCTGCATGATTAATATTGATGATATGGGTAGTACAAGAGTAGATCTACCACAAGATCGGAGAGGCTAAACCCTAGAAGCTAGCCTATGGTATGATTGTTGTTGTGTATGTCGTCCTACGGACTAAAACCCTCCGGTTTATATAGACACCGGAGAGGGTTAGGGTTACACAAAGTCGGTTACAATGGTAGGAGATCTGCATATCCGTATCGCCAAGCTTGCCTTCCACACCAAGGAAAGTCCCTTCCGGACACGGGACGAAGTCTTCAATCTTGTATCTTCATAGTCCAGGAGTCCGGCTGAAGGTATAGTCCGGCCATCCGAATACCCCCTAATCCAGGACTCCCTCAATGAGCAACAAGTAACAAAAGTAGATAAAGTGCACCAAGGTGGCCCAATCCTTTTTGTAGCAAAGGACAAGCTGGAACAAACTCTTATAATAGGAAAAGCGCTCCCGAGGACACATGGGAATATCTTCAAGCTAGTTTTCATCACGTTCATATGATTCGCGTTCGGTACTTTGATAATTTGATATGTGGGTGAACCGGTGCTTGGGTGTTGTTCTTACTTGAACAAGCATCCCACTTATGATTAACCTCTATTGCAAGCATCCACAACTACAACAAAAGTATTAAGGTAAACCTAACCATAGCATGAAACATATGGATCCAAATCAGCCCCTTACGAAGCAACGCATAAACTAGGGTTTAAGCTTCTGTCACTCTAGCAACCCATCATCTACTTATTACTTCCCAATGCCTTCCTCTAGGCCCAAATAATGGTGAAGTGTTATGTAGTCGACGTTCACATAACACCACTAGAGGCTAGACAACATACATCTTATCAAAATATCAAACGAATACCAAATTCACATGACTACTAATACCGAGACTTCTCCCTTGTCCTCAGGAACAAATGTAATTACTCACAAAGCATATTCATGTTCATAATCAGAGGGGTAATAAATGCATATAGGATCTGAACATATGATCTTCCACCAAATAAACCAACTAGCATCAACTACAAGGAGTAATCAACGCTACTAGCAACCTACTAGCACCAATCCTGGACTTTGAGACAAGAATTGGATACAAGAGATGAACTAGGGTTTGGAGATGAGATGGTGCTGGTGAATATGTTGATGGAGATTGCCCTCTCCCGATGAGAGGAGCATTGGTGATGACGATGGTGATGATTTCCCCCTCCCGGAGGGAAGTATCCCTGGCAGAACAGCTCTGCCGGAGCTATAGATTGGTTCCGCCAAGGTTCCGCCTCGTGGCGGTGGAGTCTCGTCCCGAAAAGTTCCTTCTGCTTTTTTTTCTCATCGAAAGACTTCATATAGCAGAAGATGGACGTCAGAGAGCCACCAGGGGGCCCATGAGGTAGGGGGCGCGCCCTGGGGGGCGTGCCCCCCACCCTCGTGAGTAGGGTGTGGGCCCCCTGGCCTTCTTCTTTAGCGAGGATTTTTCTTTATTTATTTTAAGATGTTCCGTGGAGTTTCAGGACTTTTGGAGTTGCGCAGAATAGGTCTCTAATATTTGCTCCTTTTCCAGCCCAGAATTCCAGCTGCCGGCATCCTCCCTCCTTATGTAAACCTTGTAAAATAAGAGAGAATAGCCATAAGTATTGTGACATAAAGTGAAATAACAGTCCATAATGCAATAAATATCGATATAAAAGCATGATGCAAAATGGACGTATCATTGAGCACCATGTTTATTTTAGAGTATAGCTTGGCGGATCTTAACTCTGAGAGAAATCTTGAAGAACAATTGAAGAATGAAAGAAAGCCTTGACGAACCACCAAGTTGAGCCATCGTGAGAACTCCGGTAACAAAAGAATGATCCAATGAAAGGAAAGTTGAAAAGAACTCCGGGAGAAGCCTTGCAATGATTTAGATGAAACTTCGTGATGATGAGAGCTTGGAACTTCGGGAAAGAAAAGATGAAACAATGAGATCAAGAATTGTGGTGAACCTCCGGAATAAGGAATTAATTGCTTGAAAGAAAACAAAAATAAGAATTACATTATGCTTATCCTTCATCAATTAAATTGATGACAAGCAATGGATTTGGCATACTACTTATTCTTCTTGAAAAAGGATTGAGGAGAGATATAGCGTAAACTTGGGAAAAACCTCAACGAACCACCGGTAGGATTGAAACAACGAATGAATTAATATGATAACCATGGAAGAGAATCTTGAGAAAATCACCGTAAGAATTGAAAATGAACGAAGAAAAGATAAGGAAACACCAGGAAGAATTAGAGAACGAATGAAAATACTTGAGAGAATTTAGATACATAAGAACGAAGAGATCCTGAGCTGATTAGATAATACTTGAATGATGCACCGGTATGATTTGGAGAACGAGAGCTGAAGGCTGGAATGAATAATCCCGAAATGATGGCCTTCGGAGAATCAAACTGAAAAGAATCTTGAATTGCTCCAGATAGGTGAAAAGAATTCTCACAATCAAAAACAATTATGAGAGGATGGCCTCCAACTAGAACCACGAATCTTCGAGAGAACGGACCAAGATTTAGAGGAAACACTTCTTTTGTCTTCAAATGTTGAGAATGACGATGAGAAACACCACCATGAATTGTAGAGGCCATCCAGAATGAATATTAGAAAGGTTGAACTGATGATGAAAATAATTTGAAAGATCTTGGAGAAGGACATTTGACTGATGACAAATTATTCTTACGTCAAACTTTGAAATGAATTTGAGAGTTACACCGGAAAAATAGAAGAGTCAGGTAAGATCCTGGGAAAAGACATGTGGGTTAGGGCCCACTCAAAAGAAACACCGTTGAAAAGATTTCTTGGAAAGAGAGATTGGACCGGTTGAATTAAATGGCTTGAATGAGATAACAACCTCGAGATATCTTGAACGATTGAGAATGGCACGCGAATCTTTCGAGATATCTTCAACACAACGGAACAAATGAATAGCGAGAAATGGATGGTTAAGAGGTGCACCAGTATGAGAAAACATTTGGAACGAGGGAAGGATATGATCGACAAAGCTTTCCTTGAATCCACCAGAGAAGAAAGAGAACGAAGAATGATGAACTTGTAGAGCATCTTCATGAGAACCACTGGGTAAGAACATTGATTGAGAAGAATGAAGAGACTTCACATGAATAAAATGGATACTTGATTAAGACATCTGATTCCTTGAAGGAAAGGGGTTGGGAGGGCGGGAAAAGCAAAGTTAACTTGGGACGGATGAAACAAACACCGTTGAGAAAACTTAGAGTTGATCTTGCAGATGTTGAAATGATCGGATCCACTTGAAGAGAAACACACCGGTTGAAAAGGATTGACATGACAATCTCGATTATCATGAAGGATTAGTATTCACATAGAAATATGGGAACACCGCTTAGGAAAGGTATGGAGTCCACATTTGACTTCGAAGCAACTCGAATACCACAGCTCAAAACAAAACAAAGATTGGCTTGCAAAATAAGCCGGAAACAAACATATGGTAGACACCATATCATATCATGTGTCTGTTGGAAAGATATCCTACGAGATACTTGAATTCCCACTTATAAACTCCCAAAACTTTTTGGTTATGCAATCAGGTGTTGGGGATACAGGGGAAGCATAATATCTCACCCAAAACTAGCAAATCCTACAACCAGCTGTGTCCATCCTTCAACACATAACCAAGAAACCTTCAGAAATCATTTACCTAAACCTTCAAAAAGCATCCGTTATACGAGTTATGGCAATACTCCCGAACTCCCGCCCAGTACTGGGTGGCATCGAGGTTATCTCACCAACAACTGCATATAAGAGATTTTCGATGCCGGCGAACTCAGGTATTCCAGAACTACAATGATAAAATTGTGACGACAACACCTCGGAGCTCAACTCCCCGAGACACTGCCACAACCCCTAAATGTCAGGAGGCACTAAGAACAATGTTCTCGTCACAAGACTATTGGAACGATTCCAAGATACCCGCATGATCCTAAAAAAAATCGTGAAATTTGAGGAGAGAAGAGTCAAAACTCTACGTCAGGAGGCCTCACCAGAGCGACGAAGGGACTGAGGAGTAAAAAGAATTCTACTCTCCGATATATATAATACTAATACTCAAAACATTTTGTTCTAGACTCAACAATGTCAGCGATTTGATCAAGCAGGGGGCTCCTAAGTCGGGGAAGGCTCTGATTACCAACTTGTAACACCCACAATGCGTCTATATCTCCCACGTGTCGGGGCACGACTTAGAGGCATAGCCGCATGGTGGTTTTGTCGCAAGTGGGGTAATCTTCACTCAATCCCATGTACTGAATAAGAAAGGGATAAAGAGTTGGCTTACAATTGCCACTTCACACAAATACAAGTTAAACATACATCATCCAGAATATAATGAAGGTCCGACTACGGAACCAAAATAAAAGGAAGACAACCCCGAATGCTAGATCCCCGATCGTCCCAACTGGGCTCCACTACTGATCAACAGAAAACGAAACAACACAATGAACACGATCTTCATCGAGCTCCCACTTGAGCTGGGTTGCGTCACCTGCACTGGTATCATCGGCACCTGCAACTGTTTGGAAGTATCTGTGAGTCACGAGGACTCAGCAATCTCACACCCGCGAGATCAAGACTATTTAAGCTTATGGGTAGGAAAGGGTAGTGAGGTGGAGATGCAGCAAGCACTAAGCATATATGGTGGCTAACATACGCAAATGAGAGCGAGAAGAGAAGCAACACAACGGTCGAGAAGCTAGAAGTGATCAAGAAGTGATCCTGAAACTACTTACGCACAAACATAACTCCAAAATCGTGTTCACTTCCCGAATTCTACCAGAAAAAGACCATCACGGCTACACACGCGGTTGATGCATTTTAATTAAGTTAAGTGTCAAGTTCTCTACAATCGGACATTAACAAATTCCCATCTGCCACATAACCGCGGGCACGGCTTTCGAAAGTTCAAACCCTGCAGGGGTGTCCCAACTTAGCCCATCATAAGCTCTCACGGTCAACGAAGGATATTCCTTCTCCCAGGAAGACCCAATCAGACTCGGAATCCTGGTTACAAGACATTTCGACAAAGATAAAACAAGACCAGCAAAGTCGCCCGATGTGTCGACAATCCCGATAGGAGCCGCACGTATCTCATTCTCAGGACACATCGGATAGGTCAAGCTATGAGTAAAAGCGGCCCCCAAGTTGTCCCGAGGTGGCCTCGCAGATTGCCCGGTTCAGACCAACACTTAGAAAAGCACTGGCCCGGGGGGGTTAAAATAAAGATGACCCTTGGGTTGGCCGACCAAAGGGAAGGGTAATAGGTTATTAGGCAAATGTAAAACCAAGGTTGGGCCTTGCTGGAGGAGTTTTATTCAAAGCGAACTGTCAAGGGGTTCCCATAACACCCAACCGCGTAAGGAACGCAAAATCAAGGAACATAACACCGGTATGACGGAAACTAGGGCGGCAAGAGTGGAACAAAACACCAGGCATAAGGCCGAGCCTTCCACCCTTTAGCAAGTATATAGATGCATTAATTAAAATAATAGATATTGTGATATCCCAACATATCCATGTTCCCACATGGAACAAACTTCAACTTCACCTACAACTAACAACGCTATAAGAGGGGCTGAGCAAAAGCGGTAACATAGCCAAACAACGGTTTGCTAGGAAGGTGGGTTAGAGGCTTGACATGGCAATATGGGAGGCATGATATAGCAAGTGGTAGGTATCGCAGCATAGCAATAGAGCGAGCAACTAGCAAGCAAAGATAGAAGTGATTTCGAGGGTATGGTCATCTTGCCTGAGATCCCGCAAGGAAGAAGAATGAGTCCATGAAGAAGACAAGCAGACGAAGTCGAACGAATCCTCACAAACACGACGTTATCGGAACTAACCCGAAGAAGCAACACCGAAAGAAGCAAACAACATAGTAAACAACCATCACATAGCATGGCATGATGCACAATCAAGTATGATGCATGCCCAGTTTGATGAGGCATCGCATGGCAAAGTGCACAAACAATGCTACAAGTTAAGTGGAGCTCAATATGCAACGAGTTGCATATCGACGGAACACCACAAGACTTATTTAGTTCTCTCTCGTTTAGGTGCCCATCAATATTAAATGTTTTTAAACATGGCAAGAGGTGAAGCATAATAAAACTACCTATCTAGGCAAGTTTAAATGAGGCCGGAAATAACAAACAACAATTCCGGAAAAACCTCATGTGCATATTTTAGGTTTGGTACTGTTCTGCCCTAAGCATAATTTTAGAGTTGTTAAACATGCAAGATGAGTGCACCATGTTAAACTAGGCATTTTCTACCCCATTTACATATGAAGTTTATTAAATTTGGAGCTACGGTTATTAAGTTATGAATTAAAGCATTTTAGCATGGCATTATGCAAAATAAACACAAACAACATTTTTTACATTTTTAACATAGATGAAAGTGGCAAAAATATTAATCTACACAAAATTCTAAGCATTTTTCATATTTAAATCATTTTAATCCGAAGCACGGTTTGAGAGTTATTATATGCATGAACAGCAGGGGGTTTTCTGCAAAACTGCTCTCTCTGGAAAAATAGGAAAAACGTTCTATGTAAAAAAACATGAAACGGGCCATATCTGAACAGATCACAAAGAGTTTGGGGTGGCTGCTCACATTAGGCCATGGGCCTGGTCGGTGGACCAGCGGCTCGAGCGCTGGGCCTCACGTAGGGCGCGACTGGCTGGATCTAACGAAGGGAGGGGCGTTGGTCAACGCGGATGCTGGACACTCGATGACTCGCGCGAGCTCGATGCAGAGCACGACGCGGCATCGGCTACAGGCGAGCTGAGCAGGGGATGGTTCGACGCAGGCAGCAAGACGAAGAGCGAGCGGCTCCTGGCGAGGCTGGTCCAACCGCGGATGTTGCAGGGCTTCGAGCGCGGGTAGTCAATGCGTTCCCTTCGAGCTCGCTGATGGTGACGACAGCGCATGATGGGAGAGGACGGAGAAGATCTGGGGCGACACGGTCTTGGGCATTCGGATCCACCGGCCAAGACGAGGCAAGGGCAGTGCCATGGATGAAGTAGCTCCGACGGGGCATGGGACTCTGGCAATGAGATCCGCGGGGATCATGAGGCGGGCGACGATCTTGATGGCCGGCAGCGCCATGGGACTCCTGTGCAGAGAACGAGAGAGACTTGAAGGCAGGGAGCTAGAGAGCCAAGAGAAAACGAACAAGAGGAGAGGGAGAAGAAGCATGGGCAGTGGGTGTAACGCCCCAAGACCGAAGCTTCAGTTGCCTTCCAAGGTTTCCGGGTTTCGTCATGTGATTTGTTTAGTTCAGTTCATTCATCATTGCATCATGTGCATTGCATCATGTCATCGTGCCGTCATCTCTTAAATCTTTTGCAACCCATCTAAATAGTGGCATGGACCTTTGATCCATTTAAACCGAGGGAATGCACATGGTGATTCTATTTACAACATATCCTCCCGATATTAGGGAGCTATATTAAATATTCCATTTTCGGAATCACCTATAACACACTTGCAATTTATCACATGCCCTTTTCTGCTTCAAGTTTGGTCCCCAAACTTGTCTTGTTATTTCTTTCGTCACTTTCCGGAGCTCCACCTAAATTCCCAACATTTTTGGACCTATCGAATACCGACTTCCTTCTCACACTCATTTGAATTAAATTCAAATGAGTTTGATTTCAAACTTCACACATGTGCTCTTTCCTATTTTCTCGGAACAAGCTCATTTTTATGAGTCCGGGAAAATTAACCTCCCGCGCAAATTCTATCCCTATCACTTCCTTTATTCTCCTTTTCTTTTTTTCCTGATTTGGGGAGATAAGAGAAGATATATGAGGGAGAGAGAAAGAGCCCAGCTGGCTGGCCCATCTGCAGCCCACCGAACCGGCGCGCCTCCTCTTTAACCTAACCTAGCCCGACTCTTCTCTCCTCTCGTCTCCCTGCTCGTGCTGCCAGAGAGCATCGCCCGATCCCATCTCCCTCTCCCTCGTTCTCCCTGTGCCGCCACAAACACGCAAGAGCCCCGTGCTCGGTCCCGATCCTGCATCCCCCGCTCGCGCCGCTGCAGCGCCCGACCTCCCTTCCCCTGCTCATAAGCACCTCCAGCCGCCTCCCATGGCGTCCTCACCTGCGCCGCGAGATCTCCCCGTCGCCGGCACCGCTGCCCTGCCGCGCCTGAGTCTCCTTGTGCGCCTCCCTGCTTCGTCCGGCCACCGCGCCGCTAAGCACCTCCACCGCGCCCCGCCCTCGACCTCGGATTTTGCGCCCCATGGCCACGAGCGCCACCAGCAGCAGTTCAAGCGTCCCCGTCGCCGAGCCCCTCGCCGCCCTTCTGCACCTCGTCTTCGGCCCTGCCCGTCGGAGCCCCGCCTCCCGGTGCCCGCAACTGAGTCACGCCCGTTGACTAGCGACGCTCCGGCCGCTTTCGCCGGAGTACCACCAGGGAGCCGGGCCCCTATGCGCTAGCACCGCGACTCCCTCCTATGCTCGCGAGCCTTGCTTCGCTACTCCACCTCCCTGGCCTCGCTGCCTCCGCAAGGCACCAGTAGCTCGTCCACTTCGCCGTTCAAAGCCGCTGCGCCTTCGGCCTGCCACATGGTGAAGGAAACGAGCAGGAGCAAGCCCCATCGAGCTCCTTCAAAAGTTGTTCGAGTCCTGGACAAAAACCGCCCAAGTCGTCGCCTCCTTGCACCATGCAGTGTCACCATGGACGCATGCACCACTGGATCGGAACCGCGAGCACCAAGTACCACTACAAACCCGAGGAATTCTGATGCATCAAGTCCCCGAGAAGACACATTTTTCGTCAAGTTCGACTACCCCGCAAGACCCGGAGCGCCAAGTACCTCTACCGCCTTCTTCGGAATCCTAAGAATGCCAAGTACTTCGTCACCCGGCACCTAAAACGACTCCCGTCGCCGAAGACCCATGAACCAAAAACCGTCAAGTTTGACTATCGTCGACCTCCGAAGAACAAGGTTTTGCCGAGTACCCCTTCGTTTTGTCAAGACCATCAAGTCCCTCGACGACAAGTGCACGACTACGCGGATTGTACCAAGTACACCTTCGTTTCGACAAGACCAGCAAGTCCGAAGAATTCCAAGTTCGACGACGCTCTCCGCCCGAACGACTACCGCCGACGTGTACCTCTCCGTCTTCGCGGGTTTCATCAAGTTCAACGGTGAACCCCGAAGCCCTCGGATTTGTCAACTCCGAAGGTGCAAGTACCTCTCCGAACCATGTACGATGACCATCACCGAAGACCCGTGTAACGCGAATGTCAAGTTCGACTACCGTCGCGTGAACCGCTACTTCCTACGACGACCCCGTGAACAACTACTTCCCCTTCGACACGTGTACCCCTACCGCCGAACTCGATCCGTTCTGATAATGCACGCTTCGAAGGTATAACCCTGAGACGACCACTCGTGGACCGTTTGCAAGAGTTGTATGAGATGCATGTTTGTTGTTGTAATCCGCCTGTGAACGTTAGTTGTTCCCTCGTTTGACACCGTCGTCCACATGTGGGAACTCGGTATCCGAGATCACCCCATCTTGTTGCATGACACACTCACACCCACTTCCTTTTGCACCGGTATCCCCGTGAGCTACCGGATCATCGGAATGTTGCCGCGGCATCATTTCCGTTTCGTCTCAGTGGCACCCCTTTCTTTCCACCAGGGTGGCCAATGCTTCATAATGTTCTTATCAACTTTTTCATAGAAAATTGCATAAAACTTTCTCATGTCATGCGCATCATGATAATAACATTTAAATGTTTAAAATTGTTGTTGTACCAAGTTGATAAATGCATATGGGGATTTACCGGGTTTGTTGTTTATTATATCCGGCCCCATTTAAATTGTTTAGGTGGTTTAGTCTTGTTATGTTTCACCTCTTGCCATGTTAACCAACATTTAATATTGTTGAGTACCTAAATAAGAGAGAACTAAATAAGTCATGTGGTGTTCCGTCAATATGCAACTAGTTGCATATTGAGCTCCACTTAATTTGTAGCTTTGTTTTGTGCATTTTGCCATGCCATGTTTCTTTAAACCGGACATGCATCATACTTGGTTGTGCATCATGCCATGATTATGTGGTGGTTGTTTACTATGTTGTTTGTTTCTTTCCGGTGTTGCTTCCTCGGGTTAGTTCCGATAACGTCGCGTTTGTGAGGAGTCGTTCGACTATGTCCGTTTGTCTTCTTCATGGACTCATTCTTCTTCCTTGCGGGATCTCAGGCAAGATGACCATACCCTCGAAATCACTTCTATCTTTGCTTGCTAGTTGCTCGCTCTTTTGCTATGCCTATGCCGCGATACCTACCAATTGTTTATCATGCCTCCCATATTGTTGAACCAAGCCTCTAACCCACCTTGTCCTAGCAAACCGTTGTTTGGCTATGTTACCGCTTTGCTCAGCCCCTCTTATAGCATTGTTAGTTGCAGGTGAAGATTGGAGCTTGTTCCATGTTTGGAACATGGATATTTTGTTGGGATATCACAATATCTCTTATTTAATTAATGCATCTATATACTTGGTAAAGGGTGGAAGGCTCGGCCTTATGCCTGGTGTTTTGTTCCACTCTTTCCGCCCTAGTTTCCGTCATATCGGTGTTATGTTTCCGGATTTTGTGTTCCTTTCGCGGTTGGGTTATAATGGGAACCCCTTGACAGTTCGCCTTGAATAAAACTCCTACAGCAAGGCTCAATATTGGTTTTACCATTTGCCACCTAGCCTTTTTTTCCCTTGAGTCGGCCGGCTCAAGGGTCATCTTT
>NC_041384.1:611016489-611024658 GCF_002162155.2 Triticum dicoccoides | reverse complement strand
CCCCCCCCCCCCCGGGGCCAGTGCTTCTCTAAGTGTTGGTCCAACTGAGCGATGTCCGAGGCTACCAGGGGCAACTCTGGGCTGGCTTACCTGACGTCTGGCTCATCTGGTGTGCCCTGAGAACGAGATATGTGCAGCTCCTATCGGGATTTGTCGGCACATTTGGGTGGCTTTGCTGGCCTTGTTTTACCATGGTCGAAATGTCTCGTAACCGGGATTCCGAGCCTGATTGGGTCTTCCCGCTAGAAGGAATATCCTTCGTTGACCGTGAGAGCTTGTGATGGGCTAAGTTGGGACACCCCTGCAGGGATTTGAACTTTCGAAAGTCGTGCCCGCGGTTATGGGCAGATGGGAATTTGTTAACGTCCGGTTGTAGAAAACCTGAAGTTGACCTTATTTAAAATACATCAACCGCGTGTGTAACCGTGATGGTCTCTTTCCGGCGGAGTCCGGGAAGTGAACACGGTGTTGGAGTAATGCTTGACGTAGGTTGTTCTAGGATCACTTCTTGATCATAGTTGTTCGACCGTGCTTTTGTCTTCTCTTCTCGCTCTCTTTTGCGAATAGGTTAGCCACCATATATGCTAGTCGCTTGCTGCAGCTCCACCTCATACCTTTTACCTTACCCATAAGCTTAAATAGTCTTGATCGCGAGGGTGTGAGATTGCTGAGTCCCCGTGACTCACAGATACTTCCAAAACTAGCTTGCAGGTGCCGATGAGACCGTGCAGATGACGCAACCAAGCTCAAGGAGGAGCTCGATGAAGATCTTGTCCTTTGTGTTGTTTCGTTCTAGTTGATCAGTAGTAGTGGAGCCTAGTTGGGGTCGATCGGGGATCTGTGTAGCATTTGGGGTAGTCTTCTTTTATTTTGGTTCCGTAGTCAGACCTTGATTGTATCTGGTTGATGTAATGCTTTATTCATGTAATTGTGTGAAGTGGCGATTGTAAGCCAACTATGTATCTCTTTCCCTTCTGTATTACATGGGTTGTGTGAAGATTACCTCACTTGCGACATTGCTTTCAATGCGGTTATGCCTCTAAGTCATGCTTCGACACGTGGGAGATATAGCCGCATCAAGGGCGTTACAAGTTGGTATCAGAGACTTCCCCGACCTTAGGAGCCCCCTGCTTGATCGAATCGCTGGCGATATTGAGTCTAGAAATGTTTTGAGTCATTTAGGATTATATATATCGGAGAGCTTATGAATTCTTTTTACTCCTCAGTCCATTCGTCCCTCTGGTGAGGCATCCTGATGTAGAGTTTTGACTCTTCTCTTCTCAAATTTCACTAAAAAAATTTAGGATCACGCGGGTATCTTGGAATTGTTCCGATGGTTTTGTGACGAGAACATTGTTCTTGGTGCCTCCTGTCATTTAGGGGTTGTGGCAGTGTCCCGGGGAGTTGAGCTCTGAGGTGTTGTCGTCACAATTTTATCGTTGCAGTTCTGGACTACCTGAGTTTAGTTTCGCCGACATCGAAAATCTCTTTTATGTAGTTGTTGGTGAGATAACCTCGACGCCACCCAGTACTGGGGCGGGAGTTTGGGAGTATTGCCATAACTCGTATAACGGATGCTTTTCGAAGGTTGAGGTAGATGATTTCCGAAGGTTTCTTGGTTATGTGTTGAAGGATGGATGCAGCTGGATGTAGGATTTGCTAGCTTTGGGTGAGATATTATGCTTTCCCTGTATTCCCAACACCTGATTGCATAACTAGAAAAATCTGGGAGTTTATAAGTGGGAATTCAAGTAGCTCTTAGGATATCTTTCCGACAAATGTATGATATGAAATTGGGGTTCGACGTCTAGGGGTCCGCCTATTCACGGTTGGTTTTACAGTGGTCTCGTTGTGTCTTAAAGAGTCCTTGGCTATGTCGACTCGGGGACGCTTCGTATGTCATGTGCACTGCCTTGTACATGATGGTGTTATACGATCGAGCCCGTTTAGGCCCCACCACGAAAACTTCGGACGAAATCTCTATCATATGTTTGTTCTGGCTTATTTTGAAAGCCAATCCTTTGTTTTGTTTTGAGTTGTGGTATTCGAGTTGCTTCAGAGATAAATGTGGATTCCATCCCTTTTCTAAGCGGTGTTCTCATATTTGTATGTGAATACTAATCCTTCATGATCATCGAGATTGCCATGTCAATCCTTTTTAACCGGTGTACTTCTCTTCAAGTGGATCCGATCATTGCAACATCCGCAAGATCAAGTATCAGTTCTTCTCAACGGTGTTTGTTTCATCCGTCCCCAAGTTGTCTTTGTTTTCCCACCCACCCACCCTTTTTCTTCGAGGACTCGAATTTCTTAATCAAGTATCCTTTTATTATTGTGAAGTCTCTCCATTCCTTTTTCCGTCAATGTTCTTACCCGGTGGTTTCCATGAAGATGTTCTACTAATTCGTCACTTTTCATTCTTTTTCTTCTCCGGTGGATTCAAATCAAGCTTTGGTGTTGATCATATCCTTTTTCCTTGTTTCAAATACCTTCTCATGCTGGTGCACCTCATATTCATTCACTTCTCGCTATTTAATTGTTCCGGAATGCTCAAGATATCTCGAAGATTCGTGTTTTCCACTCTGCATTCATTCAAGATTTTTCGAGGTTGTTATCTCATTCAAGTCATTTAATTCAACCGGTGCTTTCTCTCTTTTAAATCGTTCTATGGTGTTTTCTTTTGAGTGGGCCCTAACCCACAGGTCTTTTTCCAGGATCTTACCTGACTCTTTTTATTTTCCCGGAGTTATTCTCAATTCTTTTTCGAAGTCTGACGTAAGAATGATTCATCATCAGTCATATGTATTTCTCCAAGATCTTTCAAATTCTTTTCATCGTTGGTTCAACTTTTCCATTCTTCTTTATTCCAGAGTATCTCAACAATTTGGTGGTGTCTCTCGTTGTAATTCTCAGATTTTGATGACCGAAGAAGAGTTTTTCCTCCATATCTTATCCGCTCTCTCAGAGATTCATGGTTCTAGTTCAAGGCCATCCTCTCATAATTGTTTTGATCATGAGAATTCTTTTCACCCATCCGGAGCATTTCATGAGTTGTTTTCCATTTCTTTCCTCCGAAGGCCATCTTTTCAAATATTATTCATTTCAGCTGGCAGCTCACATTCTCCAAATCTTACCGGTGCATCAATCAAATATCCTCTAATCAGTTCTTGATCTCGTCGTTCTGATGTATCTAAATCCCCTCAAGCTTCTTCATTCATTTGCTAATTCTTTCCGGTGTTTCTTTATCTTTTCTTCGTTCATTTTCAATTCTTACGGTGGTTTGTTCAAGATTCCTCTTCTTACATTATCATACTTCCGTTCTTTCAAATCCTACCGGTGGATCATCGAAGGCCTCTTCAAGTTTGCGCATTATCTATCTTAATCCTTTCTACGAGAATAAGTAGTATGCCAATTCCATTGGTTGTCATCAATTTGAATTGGTGAAGGATAAGCATAATGTAATTCTTATTCTTGTTTCATCGAGTTGATTCAATTCCTTATTCCGGTGTGGTTCATCATACATATTCTTGGTTTCAAGTGCTCATCTTTCTTTCCCGGAGTTCCAAGCTCTCCCAATTATGTTATCACGGACATCTATCTAAATCTTTACAAGGTTCCACCTTGGGTTTTCAACTACCCTTTCTTTCCGTTTGATCATTCTTTTGTTTAACGGAGTTCTTCATGGAGGTTCTACATGATGGTTCTTCAAGGGTTTAACTCCTTCTCGAAGGGTTCATCAAGATTCTTTTCAGAGGAGCTCAAGCATTCTTCTTCTTGTAATCCGGAGTGCATTTTTTTCTTCCGTACCATTGGAGGTGGTATTACGTCATTCTTGATAACTTGAGTTCATGTTCCATGAATCACATGTTGTTAAGAATGAGATACTTTAAATCCATCAATCTCGTCATTGGAGTTATCTTGGGTTATATTTCACCTAAAGCCTTCCCTAAGGATTGTTGCTATTATGGTGATTATAAATGACCCAAGTTCTTCATTTATCCTCCCGGTGAAATAAGTTTCTCGTCTCCTTGTTGATATCAATCCAATCTATTATTTTTTGTTAGTGGCAGAATTTCACCTCATAGCTTTGAGATGTTTTCTATAAGTCCACTACAACGTTGTTCTTTTCGTTGTTGGTTTTCCAACAACTCCGTTCAACCCTTCTCCTAAAGATGCCTTTTCAAGCTCTTTTGTAGCAGAAGTTGGCATTGTCTTCTACATTCTTTTGTCTCAATTATCTTTATTCTATTCTTTCTCCTGGAGGTCTATTGATATTGTTCTTTTCACTCCTCATCTCGGTTTGTCAAGATCATGTTCAATTTCTTCCATTTATAGTCGAAGTGTTGTCCAAATTATATCAGTCTTATTCCTTCTCTATCTTGTTTAATCGGAGTGTCGTGTCCTGTACTCAAGTTCTTTTCATCCTATCAAGTTTTTGCCTCCCTTCTCAACCGGAGTGCTACCCGAATCGGTTCTTTCTTATTCCTCTTTCTTAACGGAGTGCTTTCAACTTTGTTCATCTTTGTTGCTTTCTTTCTTTCAATTTGCTCAACCTCGCAAGGTTCCTTGGTTTCACTCATTGGTCAAAGAAGCAACTTAGTTTTACCTCTTCTCTTTCTCTTCTGTTTTTTCCCTCCGGTGCCATCCTGGATCTCGGGACGAGATCCTCTCGTAGTGGTGGAGTGTTGTAACGCCCCAAGACCGGAGCTTCAGTTGCCTTCCAGGGTTTCCGGGTTTCATCGTGTGATTTGTTTGGTTCATTTCATTCATCATTGCATCATGTGCATTGCATCATGTCATCATGCCATCATCTCTTAAATCTTTTGCAACCCATCTAAATAGTGGCATGGACCTTTGATCCATTTAAACCGAGGGAATTCACATGGTGATTCTCTTTACAACATACCCTCCCGATATTAGGGAGCTACATTAAATATTCCATTTTCGGAATCACCTATAACACACTTGCAATTTATCACATGCCCTTTTCCGCTTCAAGTTTGGTCCCCAAACTTGTCTTGTTATTTCTTTCGTCACTTTCCGGAGCTCCACCTAAATTCCCAACATTTTTGGACCTATCGAATACCGACTTCCTTCTCACACTCATTTGAATTAAATTCAAATGAGTTTGAATTCACGTGTGCTCTTTCCTATTTTCTCGGAACAAGCTCATTTTTATGAGTCCGGGGAAATTAACCTCCCGCGCAACTTCTATCCCTAACACTTCCTTTATTCTCCTTTTCTTTTTTTTTCCCTGATTTGGGGAGATAAGAGAAGATATATGAGGGAGAGAGAAAGAGCCCAGCTGGCTGGCCAATCTGCAGCCCACTGAACCGGCCCACCTCCTCTTTAACCTAACCTAGCCCGACTCCTCTCTCCTCTCGTCTCCCTGCTCGCGCCGCCAGAGAGCATCGCCCGATCCCATCTCCCTCTCCCTCGTTCTCCCTGTGCCGCCACAAACACGCAAGAGCCCCGTGCTCGGTCCCGATCCCGCATCCCCCGCTCGCGCCGCTGCAGCGCCCGACCTCCCTTCCCCTGCTCGTAAGCACCTCCAGCCGCCTCCCATGGCGCCCTCACCTGCGCCGCGAGATCTCCCCGTCGCCGGCACCGCTGCCCTGCCGCGCCTGAGTCTCCTTGTGCGCCTCCCTGCTTCGTCCGGCCGCCGCGCCGCCAAGCACCTCCACCGCGCCCCGCCCTCGACCTCGGATTCTGCGCCCCATGGCCACGAGCGCCACCAGCAGCAGTTCAGGCGTCCCCGTCGCCGAGCCCCTCGCCGCCCTTCTGCACCTCGTCTCCGGCCCTGCCCGTCGGAGCCCCGCCTCCCGGTGCCCGCAACTGAGTCGCGCCCGTCGACTAGCGATGCTCCGGCCGCTTTCGCCGGAGTATCACCAGGGAGCCGGGCCCCTATGCGCCAGCGCCGCGACTCCCTCCTATGCTCGCGAGCCTTGCTTCGCTACTCCACCTCCCTGGCCTCGCTGCCTCCGCAAGGCACCAGTAGCTCGTCCACTTCGCCGTTCAGAGCCGCTGCGCCTTCGGCCTATCACATGGTGAAGGAAACGAGCAGGAGCAAGCCCCATCGAGCTCCTTCAAAAGTTGTCCGAGTCCTGGACAAAAACCGCCCAAGTCGTCGCCTCCTTGCACCATGCAGTGTCACTGTGGACGCATGCACCACTGGATCGGAACCGCGAGCACCAAGTACCACTACAAACCCGAGGAATTCGGATGCATCAAGTCCCCGAGAAGACCCGTTTTTCGTCAAGTTCGACTACCCCGCAAGACCCGGAGCGCCAAGTACCTCTACCGCCTTCTTCGGAATCCTAAGAATGCCAAGTACTTCGTCACCCGGCACCTAAAACGACTCCCGACGCCGAAGACCCATGAACCAAAAACCGTCAAGTTTGACTACCGTCGACCTCCGAAGAACAAGCTTTTGCCGAGTACCCTTTCGTTTTGTCAAGACCATCAAGTCCCTCGACGACAAGTGCACGACTACGCGGATTGTACCAACTACACCTTCGTTTCGACAAGACCAGCAAGTCCGAAGAATGCCAAGTTCGACGACGCTCTCCGCCCGAACGACTACCGCCGACGTGTACCTCTCCGTCGCCGTGGGTTTCATCAAGTTCAACGGTGAACCCCGAAGCCCTCGGATTCGTCAAGTCTGAAGGTGCAAGTACCTCTCCGAACCATATACGACGACCATCGCTGAAGACCCGTGTAACGCGAATGTCAAGTTCGACTACCGTCGTGTGAACCGCTACTTCCTACGACGACCCCATGAACAACTACTTCCCCTTTGACACGTGTACCCCTACCGCCGAACTCGATCCGTTCCGATAATGCACGCTTCAAAGGTATAACCCTGAGACGACCACCCGTGGACCGTGTGCAAGAGTTGTATGAGATGGATGTTTGTTGTTGTAATCCGCCCGTGAACGTTAGTTGTTCCCTCGTTTGACACTGTCGTCCACATGTGGGTACTCGGTATCCGAGATCACCCCATCTTGTTGCATGACACACTCACACCCACTTCCTTTTGCACCGGTATCCCCGTGAGCTACCGGATCATCGGAATGTTGCCGCGGCATCATTTCTGTTTCGTCTCAGTGGCACCCCTTTCTTTCCACCAGGGTGGCCAATGCTTCATAATGTTCTTATCAACTTTTTCATAGAAAATTGCATAAAACTTGCTCATGTCATGCGCATCATGATAATAACATTTAAATGTTTAAAATTGTTGTTGTACCAAGTTGATAAATGCATATGGGGATTTACCGGGTTTGTTGTTTATTATATCCGGCCCCATTTAAATTGTTTAGGTGGTTTAGTCTTGTTATGTTTCACCTCTTGCCATGTTAACCAACATTTAATATTGTTGAGTACCTAGTTGCATATTGAGCTCCACTTAATTTGTAGCTTTGTTTTGTGCATTTTGCCATGCCATGTTTCTTTAAACCGGACATGCATCATACTTGGTTGTGCATCATGCCATGATTATGTGGTGGTTGTTTACTATGTTGTTTGTTTCTTTCCGGTGTTGCTTCCTCGGGTTAGTTCCGATAACGTCGCGTTTGTGAGGAGTCGTTCGACTATGTCCGTTTGTCTTCTTCATGGACTCATTCTTCTTCCTTGCGGGATCTCAGGCAAGATGACCATACCCTCGAAATCACTTCTATCTTTGCTTGCTAGTTGCTCGCTCTTTTGCTATGCCTATGCCGCGATACCTACCAATTGTTTATCATGCCTCCCATATTGTTGAACCAAGCCTCTAACTCACCTTGTCCTAGTAAACCGTTGTTTGGCTATGTTACCGCTTTGCTCAGCCCCTCTTATAGCATTGTTAGTTGCAGGTGAAGATTGGAGCTTGTTCCATGTTTGGAACATGGATATTTTGTTGGGATATCACAATATCTCTTATTTAATTAATGCATCTATATACTTGGTAAAGGGTGGAAGGCTCGGCCTTATGCCTGGTGTTTTGTTCCACTCTTTCCGCCCTAGTTTCCGTCACATCGGTGTTATGTTTCCGGATTTTGCGTTCCTTTCGCGGTTGGGTTATAATGGGAACCCCTTGACAGTTCGCCTTGAATAAAACTCCTACAGCAAGGCTCAACATTGGTTTTACCATTTGCCACCTAGCCTTTTTTCCCTTGAGTCGGCCGGCTCAAG
>NC_041384.1:610992178-611016269 GCF_002162155.2 Triticum dicoccoides | reverse complement strand
GGCCAGTGCTTCTCTAAGTGTTGGTCCAACTGAGCGATGTCCGAGGCTACCAGGGGCAACTCTGGGCTGGCTTACCTGACGTCTGGCTCATCCGGTGTGCCCTGAGAACGAGATATGTGCAGCTCCTATCGGGATTTGTCGGCACATCTGGGTGGCTTTGCTGGCCTTGTTTTACCATTGTCGAAATGTCTCGTAACCGGGATTCCGAGCCTGATTGGGTCTTCCCGCTAGAAGGAATATCCTTCGTTGACCGTGAGAGCTTGTGATGGGCTAAGTTGGGACACCCCTGCAGGGATTTGAACTTTCGAAAGTCATGCCCGCGGTTATGGGCAGATGGGAATTTGTTAATGTCCGGTTGTAGAAAACCTGAAGTTGACCTTATTTAAAATACATCAACCGCGTGTGTAACCGTGATGGTCTCTTTCCGGCGGAGTCCGGGAAGTGAACACGGTGTTGGAGTAATGCTTGACGTAGGTTGTTCTAGGATCACTTCTTGATCATAGTTGTTCGACCGTGCTTTTGTCTTCTCTTCTCGCTCTCTTTTGCGAATAGGTTAGCCACCATATATGCTCCTCGGGTTAGTTCCGATAACGTTGCATTTCTGAGGATTCGTTCGACTACGTCTGTTTGTCTTCTTCATGGACTCGTTTTTCTTCCTTGCGGGATCTCAGGCAAGATGACCATACCCTTGTAATCACTTCTTTATTTGCTTGCTAGTTGCTCGCTCTTTTGCTATGCATATGCCGCGATACCTACCAATTGCTTATCATGCCTCCCATATTGTTGAACCAAGCCTCTAACCCACCTTGTCCTAGCAAACCATTGTTTGGCTATGTTACCGCTTTGCTCAGCCCCTCTTATAGCGTTGTTAGTTGCATGTGAAGATTGGAGCTTGTTCCATGTTTGGAACATGGATATTTTGTTGGGATATCACAATATCTCTTATTTAATTAATGCATCTATATACTTGGTAAAGGGTGGAAGGCTCGGCCTTATGCCTGGTGTTTTGTTCCACTCTTGCCGCCCTAGTTTCCATCATATCGGTGTTATGTTCCCAGATTTTGCGTTCCTTACGCGATTGGGTTATAATGGGACCCCCTTGACAGTTCGCCTTGAATAGGGGTGGAATTCGAGCCGAGTCGAGCCAGCTCGACTCGACTTGCTAAAACTCGTTTCATTAATGAGCTAGCTCGACTCGACTCGTTACTATAACGAGCTCAAATCCAAGATTGGCTCGACTCGTATAACTCGTGAGCTGTCTCGTTTAGCTTGTTAAGCTCGTTAAAGATATGAACATTAGACCTTGCAAATACGATAAAAAGATTAACTAAGAATTTAACATGTGCATATGTGGTCTTGTACGTGTGATTCCCCTGGGTGGCTCGGCCTTGAGCGGCTGGGCCTTGTGTTGGGACACAAGGTGTTTAGAGGCTGTATTTTACTATCCCTAAAAAACATTGATTTTTTTATCGAGCTTAACGAGTTACTCGAGTACTCGTGAGATCGGCTCGTTTAACTTGGTATGTAAACAATCTTAAACTAAAGCTCGGCTCGGCTCGTTATTCTTCAAGTTCAAGTCGATTCGAGCCGAGTCACGAGCTACTCGTTTAGCACGCGAGCTTTGAGTTTTTTTTCCAGCCCTAGCCTTGAATAAAACTCCTCCTGCAAGGCCCAACATTGGTTTTACCATTTGCCACCTAGCCTTTTTTCCCTTGAGTCGGCCGGCTCAAGGGTCATCTTTATTTAACCCCCCCGGGCCAGTGCTTCTCTAAGTGTTGGTCCAACTGAACGATGTCCGAGGCTACCAGAGGCAACTCTGGGCTGGCTTACCCGACGTCTGGCTCATCCGGTGTGCCCTGAGAACGAGATATGTGCAGCTCCTATCGGGATTTGTCGGCACATCTGGGTGGCTTTGCTGGTCTTGTTTTACCATTGTCGAAATGTCTCGTAACCGGGATTCCGAGCCTGATCGGGTCTTTCCGCTAGAAGGAATATCCTTCTTTGACCGTGAGAGCTTGTGATGGGCTAAGTTGGGACACCCCTGCAGGGATTTGAACTTTTGGAAGCCATGCCCGCGGTTATGGCAGATGGGAATTTGTTAACGTCCGGTTGTAGAAAACCTGAAGTTGACCTTATTTAAAATACATCAACCGCGTGTGTAACCGTGATGGTCTCTTTCCGGCGGAGTCCAGGAAGTGAACACGGTGTTGGAGTAATGCTTGACGTAGGTTGTTCTAGGATTACTTCTTGATCATGGTTGTTCGACCGTGCTTTTGCCTTCTCTTCTTGCTCTCTTTTGCGAATAGGTTAGCCACCATATATGCTAGTCGCTTGCTGCAGCTCCATCTCATACCTTTTACCTTACCCATAAGCTTAAATAGTCTTGATCGCGAGGGTGTGAGATTGTTGAGTCCCCGTTACTCACAGATACTTCCAAAACCAGCTTGCAGGTGCCGATGAGACCGTGCAGATGATGCAACCAAGCTCAAGGAGGAGCTCGATGAAGATCTTGTCCTTTGTGTTGTTTCGTTCTAGTTGATCAGTAGTAGTGGAGCCCAGTTGGGGTCGATCGGGGATCTGTGTAGCATTTGGGGTAGTCTTCTTTTATTTTGGTTCCGTAGTCGGACCTTGATTGTATCTGGTTGATATAATGCTTTATTCATGTAATTGTGTGAAGTGGCGATTGTAAGCCAACTATGTATCTCTTTCCCTTATGTATTACATGGGTTGTGTGAAGATTACCTCACTTGCGACATTGCTTTCAATGCGGTTATGCCTCTAAGTCGTGCTTCGACACGTGGGAGATATAGCCGCATCGAGGGCGTTACAGTGGGGCACTCCTCTCCGGCAACGGCGGCACTCCAAACGGCGGCGGTGGCGCTCGTGGCTCCAGCGTGGAGGCCTCGGGCTCCTCTCGAGCGGGCACGCATCTGACTGCTGGCGGTTGCGGGAGCTCAGGGGGCTCCCCTAGCCGTTAGATGCAAGATCCGACGGTCAGGATTGACAGGAGGGCTGGATCTGGTTTGGTGGATTGGACAAAACGAGATAGGAAGGCTGGCTGCGCGTGGGCTGGCTCGGGTGGGATCCGGAGGAAGATGCTGCTGGCGGCGGCATGAGGGGCAACTGCCTAGTATTTAGGGTTTGTCTAGAAATGAACAAAGGGGACACTATATATAGCAATTCAGATTAGTTTAGGGCGGTTAGGTCCCTCCGATCGTAATCGGATGTTCCGAGATAATTAGGTTAGGAGAGTCAAAGAAGAAATTGAAGATGTTTTATAGATGTTTGGGGATGATCCGGACCCATTGGTGACGACTGTCCGGGTCGGGTTCGGGGAAGTTTTCGGACGCGCGAGGGGGTTTGAGAACTGTGCGGAGAGGAGGTCTAACAAAAGGCCATGGAGGCAAGGGGGTTTGATGGGCTCAGAAAAGAGAGAGAAGAGAAGGAGAGGCCCGACGGCAGTTCCGGGGACTAAAACGTTCGACATTTGACCGGCTATAATGCCGTTATAGTTTAACGGTTGGGCTATCAAACGAGCTCCGAATGCGATGAAACTTGGCAGGTGGCCTACTAAAAACAAAACAACATCGCATGCCAACTTTCATCCCATTCCGAGAACATTTTCCGGCCACTTATAAAATACTATTTCGGAGGTGCCGCGGGCACGTGCGAGTGTGTCTGGGCTCAGAACGGACAACGGAAGGAACGGGAAGACTGGGATGGATGCAAGTTTTTGAAAACATGATGATGCAATGCACATGATGACATGGCAAGATGCAACACGCAATCAAAAGACAAGGCAACAACAACGGATAACTGGAAGACACCTGGCACATCGGTCTTGGGGCGTTACAACACTCCACCACTACAAGAGGATCTCGTCCCGAGATCTAGGATGGCACCGGAGAGAAATAGAAGAGGAAGAGAAGAGGTAAAACTAAGTTGCTTCTTGGACAAACGAGTGAAACCACAAACCTTGAGAGGTTGAACAAATTGAAAGGAAGGAATACAACGAAGATGAACAAAGTTGAAAACACTCCGTTAGAAAAGAGGAACAAGGAACATTACTAGAGCCTTGTAGGTTGAAAGACATAAGAAAAGGGTTGCAATGGACAAGACGTACATGCAAGCACTCCGGTAGAAACGAGATGCACAAGGAACAATAAAGATCGATTACGACAACACTTCGGTTGGAAATGGAAGGTAAAGAATATGAGCTTGGCAAAATGAAAACACTTGGATGAGAGTCCGGTTAGAAGAGGAATGATAGACACAAAACTCCGGTTAAAACAAGATAGAGAAGGAATAAGAATGATATAATTTGGACAACACTCCGACTGTAAATGGAAGGAATTGAACATGATCCTGACAAAACAAGATGATGGTTCGAAGAGAGCAACATCACAATTCCTCTGGAACAAATGAGTGGAATGAAAACAACGGAGAAGAAAAAAGCCAGCTTCTGTCACAAATGAGTTTGGAAATCACCCTTCCAAGAAGGTTATAACGAAGTTGTTGGAAAACCAACAACGAAAAGGACAAGCTTGTAGTGGGCTTATGGAGAACATCTCAAAACTACGAGGTGAAATTCTGCCACTAGCAGAAACAACAGATTGAATTGACATCAACAAGGAGACGAGAAACTTATATCACCGGGAGGATGAATGAAGAACTTGGGTCATTGATAAGCACCATAATAGCAACAATCCTTAGGGAAAACTTTAGGTGAAATATAACCCAAGATAACTCCAATGAAGAGGTTGATTGGTTGAAAAGATGTCTTGAGCGAAGAGAAAAAGATGGATTTAGATATGTCACTCTTGAAAACTTGTGAATCATGAAACACGAAGGGAAATTATCAACAATGACATAACACCACCTCAAAAGATGAGATATGAAAGAATTGCACTTCGGAATGCAAGATGAAGAATGCGTGAACTCTTCAAAACAAGACATGCGTTGAGCACCATGTTTATTTTAGAGTATAGCTTGGCAGATCTTAACTCTGAGAGAAATCTTGAAGAACAATTGAAGAATGAAAGAAAGCCTTGATGAACCACCAAGTTGAGCCATCATGAGAACTCCGGTAACAAAAGAATGATCCAACGAAAGGAAAGTTGAAAAGAACTCCGGGAGAAGCCTTGCAATTATTTAGATGAAACTTCGTGATGATGAGAACTTGGAACTTCGGGAAAGAAAAGATGAAACAATGAGATCAAGAATTTTGGTGAACCACCGGAATAAGGAATTAATCACTTGAAAAAAACAAGAATAAGAATTACATTATTCTTATCCTTCATCAATTAAATTGATGACAAGCAATGGATTTGGCATACTACTTATTCTTCTTGAAAAAGCATTGAGAAGAGATATAGCATAAACTTGGGAAAAACCTCTACGAACCACAAACAACGAATGAATTAATATGATAACCATGGAAGAGAATCTTGAGCAAACCACCGTAAGAATTGAAAATGAACGAAGAAAAGATAAAGAAACACCGGGAAGAATTAGAGAACGAATGAAAAATACTTGAGAGAATTTAGATACATAAGAACGAAGAGATCCCGAGCTGATTAGATAATACTTGAATGATGCACTGGTATGATTTGGAGAACGAGAGCTGAAAGTTGGAATGAATAATCCTGAAATGATGGCCTTCGGAGAATCAAACTGAAAAGAATCTTGAATTGCTCCGGATAGGTGAAAAAAATTCTCACAACGAAACTAGAACCACGAATCTTCGAGAGAACGGACCAAGATTTAGAGGAAACACTTCTTATGTCTTCAAATGTTGAGAATGACGATGAGAAACACCACCATGAATTGTTGAGGCCATCCGGAATGAATATTGGAAAGGTTGAACCGACGATGAAAAGAATTTGAAAGATCTTGGAGAAGGACATTTGACTGATGACAAATCATTCTTACGTCAAACTTTGAAATGAATTTCACAGTTACACCGGCAAAATAGAAGAGTCGGGTAAGATCCTGGGAAAAGACCTGTGGTTTAGGGCCCATTCAAAAGAAACATCGTTGAAAAGATTGCTTGGAAAGAGAGATTCGACCGGTTGAATTAAATGGCTTGAATGAGATAACAACCTCAAGATATCTTGAATGATTGAGAATGGCAACGCAAATCTTTCGAGATATCTTCAACACAACAGAACAAATGAATAGCGAGAAATGGATGATTAAGAGGTGCACCGGTATGAGAAAACATTTGGAACGAGGGAAGGATATGATCGACAAAGCTTTAATTGAATCCACCGGAGAAGAAAGAGAACGAAGAATGATGAACTTGTAGAGCATCTTCATGAGAACCACCGGGTAAGAACATTGATTGAAAAGAATGAAGAGACTTCACACGAATAAAATGGATACTTGATTAAGACATCTGATTCCTTGAAGGAAAGGGGTTGGGAGGGCGGGAAAAACAAAGGTAACTTGGGACGGATGAAATAAACACCGTTGAGAAAACTTAGAGTTGATCTTGCGGATGTTGAAATGATCAGATCCACTTGAAGAGAAACACACCGGTTGAAAAAGATTGACATGACAATCTCGATTATCATGAAGGATTAGTATTCACATAGAAATATGAGAACACCACTTAGGAAAGGTATGGAATCCACATTTGACTTCGAAGCAACTCGAATACCACAGCTCAAAACAAAACAAAGATTGGCTTGCAAAATAAGCCGGAAACAAACATATGATAGACCCCATATCATATCATGTGTCTGTTGGAAAGATATCCTACGAGATACTTGAATTCCCACTTATAAACTCCCGAAACTTTCTGGTTATGCAATCAGGTGTTGGGGATACAGGGGAAGCATAATATCTCACCCAAAACTACACAAATCCTACATCCAGCCGTATCCATCCCTCAACACATAACCAAGAAACCTTCGGAAATCATTTACCTCAACCTTCGAAAAGCATCCGTTATACGAGTTATGGCAATACTCCCGAACTCCCGCCCAGTACTGGGTGGCATCGAGGTTATCTCACCAACAACTGCATAAAAAATACTTTCGATGTCGGCAAACTCAGGTATTCCAAAACTGCAACGATAAAATTGTGACGACAACACCTTGGAGCTCAACTGCCCGGGACACTGCCACAACCCCTAAATGTCAGGAGGCACCAAGAACAATGTTCTCGCCACAAGACTATCGGAACGATTCCGAGATACCTTCGTGATCCTAAAAAAATTCATGAAATTTGAGGAGAGAAAAGTCAAAACTCTACGTCAGGAGGCCTCACCAGAGCGACGAAGGGACTGAGGAGTAAAAATAATTCTACTCTCTGATATATATAATCCTAAGACTCAAAACATTTTGTTCTAGACTCAACAACGTCAGCGATTCGATCAAGCAGGGGGCTCCTAAGTCGGGGAAGGCTCTGATTACCAACTTGTAACACCCACAATGCGGCTATATCTCCCACGTGTCGGGGCATGACTTAGAGTCATAGCCGCATGGTAGTTTTGTCGCAAGTGGGGTAATCTTCACACAATCCCATGTACTGAATAAGAAAGGGATAAAGAGTTGGCTTACAATCGCCACTTCACACAAATACAAGTTAAACATACATCATCCAGAATACAATCAAGGTCCGACTACGAAACCAAAATAAAAGGAAGACAACCCCGAATGCTAGATCCCCGATCGTCCCAACTGGGCTCCACTACTGATCAACAGAAAATGAAACAACACAACGACCACGATCTTCATCGAGCTCCCACTTGAGCTGGGTTGCGTCACCTGCACCGGTATCATCGGCACCTGCAACTGTTTGGAAGTATCTGTGAGTCACGAGGGCTCAGCAATCTCACACCCGTGAGATCAAGACTATTTAAGCTTATGGGTAGGAAAGGGTAGTGAGGTGGAGCTGCCGCAAGCACTAAGCATATATGGTGGCTAACATACGCAAAATGAGAGCGAGAAGAGAAGCAACACAACGGCCGAGAATCTAGAAGTGATCATGAAACTACTTACGCACAAACATAACTCCAAAACCGTGTTCACTTCCCGGACTCTGCCGGAAAAAGACCATCATAGCTACACACGCGGTTGATGCATTTTAATTAAGTTAAGTGTCAAGTTCTCTACAACCGGACATTAACAAATTCCCATCTGCCACATAACCGCGGGCACGACTTTCGAAAGTTCAAACCCTGTAGGGGTGTCCCAACTTAGCACATCACAAGCTCTCACATTCAACGAAGGATATTCCTTCTCCTAGGAAGACCCGATCAGACTCGGAATCCCGGTTACAAGACATTTAGACAATGGTAAAACAAGACCAGCAAAGCCGCCCGATGTGTCGACACCGATAGGATTCACATGTATCTCATTCTCAGGACACACTGGATAGGTCAAGCTACAAGTAAAACCAGCCCTCAAGTTGCCCCGAGGTGGCCCCATAGGTTGCCCGGTTCGGACCAACACTTAGAGAAGCACTGGCCCCGGGGGGTTAAAATAAAGATGACCCTTGGGTTGGCCGACCCAAGGGAAGGGTAATAGATTGTTAGGCAAATGTAAAACCAAGGTTGGGCCTTGCTAGAGGAGTTTTATTCAAAGCGAACTGTCAAGGGGTTCCCATAACACCCAACCGTGTAAGGAACACAAAATCAAGGAACATAACACCGGTAAGACGGAAACTAGGGCGGCAAGAGTGGAACAAAACACTAGGCATAAGGCCGAGCCTTCCACCCTTTAGCAAGTATATAGATGCATTAATTAAAATAATAGATATTGTGATATCCCAACATATCCATGTTCCAACATGGAAAAAACTTCAACTTCACCTGCAACTAACAATGCTATAAGAGGGGTTGAGCAAAAGCGGTAACATAGCCAAACAACGGTTTGCTAGGAAGGTGGGTTAGAGGCTTGACATGGCAATATGGGAGGCATGATATAGCAAGTGGTAGGTATCGCGGCATAGCAATAGAGCGAGCAACTAGCAAGCAAAGATAGAAGTGATTTCGAGGGTATGGTCATCTTGCCTGAGATCCCGCAAGGAATAAGAATGAGTCCATGAAGAAGACAAGCAGATGAAGTCAAACGAATCCTCAAAAATGCGACATTATCGGAACTAACCCGAAGAAGCAACACCGGAAAGAAGCAAACAACATAATAAACAACCATCACATAACATGGCATGATGCACAATCAAGTATGATGCATGTCCGATTTGATGAGGCATGGCATGGCAAAGTGCACAAACAATACTACAAGTTAAGTGGAGCTCAATATGCAACGAGTTGCATATTGACGGAACACCACAAGACTTATTTAGTTCTCTCTCGTTTAGGTACCCATCAATATTAAATGTTTTTAAACATGGAAAGAGGTGAAGCATAATAAAACTACCTATCTAGGCAAGTTTAAATGAGGTCGGAAATAACAAACAACAATTCTGGAAAAACCTCATGCGCATATTTTAGGTTTGGTACTGTTCTGCCCTAAGCATAATTTTAGAGTTGTTAAACATGCAAGATGAGTGCACCATGTTAAACTAGGCATTTTTCTACCCCATTTACATATAAAGTTTATTAAATTTGGAGCTACGATTATTAAGTTATGAATTAAAACATTTTAGCATGGCATTATGCAAAAATAAACACAAACAGCATTTTAAACATTTTTAACATAGATGAAAGTGGCAAAAATATTAATCTACACAAAATTCTAAGCATTTTTCATATTTAAATCATTTTAATCCGAAGCACGGTCTGAGAGTTATTATATGCATGAACAGCAGGGGGTTTTCTGCAAAACTGCTCTCTCTGAAAAAATAGGAAAAACGTTCTATGGAAAAAACATGAAACGTGCCGTGTCTGTTGGCCCAAAAGAGCACAGAGAGTTTGGGCTGGCTGCTCACATTGGGCCATGGGCCTGGTCGGTGGAGCAGCGGCTCGAGCGTTGGGCCTCACGCAGGGCGCGGCTGGCTGGATCTCACGAAGGGAGGGGCGTTGGTCAACGCGGATGCTGGGCACTCGATGACTCGCGCGAGCTCGATGCAGAGCTCGACGCGGCAGCGGCTGCATGCGAGCTGAGCAGGGGACGGTTTGACGCGGGCAGCGAGACGATGAGCGAGCGGCTCCTGGCGAGGCTGGTCCAACCGCGGATGCTGCAGGGCTTCGAGCACGGGGAGTCAACGCGTTGTCTTTGAGCTCGCTGATGGCGACGACAGTGCATGATGGGTGAGGACAGAGGAGATCCAGGGCGACACGGTCTTGGGCATTCGGATCCACCGGCCAAGACGAGGCAAGGAAGGTGCCATGGATGAAGTAGCTCCGACGGGGCATGGGACTCTAGCAACGAGATCCGCGGGGATCATGAGGCGGGCGGCGATCTTGATGGCCGGCAGCGCCATGGGGCTCCTATGCAGAGAACGAGAGAGACTTGAAGGCAGGGAGCTAGAGAGCCAAGAGAAAACGAACGAGAGGAGAGAGAGAAGAAGCATGGGCAGCGGGGCACTCCTCTTCGGCAATGGCGGCGCTCCAAACGGCGGCGGTGGCGCTCGTGGCTCCAGCGTGGAGGCCTTGGGCTCCTCAGCGGGCACGCAGCTGACTGCTGGCGGTTGCGGGAGCTCAGGGGGTTCCCTTGGCCGTTAGATGCAAGATCCGATGGTCAGGATTGACAGGAGGGTCTGGATCTGGTTTGGTGGATTGGGGAAAACGAGATAGGAAGGCTGGCTGCGCGTGGGTTGGCTCGGGTGGGATCCCGAGGAAGATGCTGCTGGCGGGGGCGCGAGGGACAACTGCCTAGTATTTAGGGTTTGTCTAGAAATGGACAAAGGGGACACTATATATAGCAATTCAGATTAGTTTAGGGCGGTTAGGTCCCTCCGATCGTAATCGGACGTTCCAAGATAATTAGGTTAGGAGAGTCAAAGAAGAAACCAAAGATGTTTTATAGATGTTTGGGGATGATACGGACCCATCGGTGACGACTGTCCGGGTCGGGTTCGGGGAAGTTTTCGGACGCGCGAGGGAGTTTGAGAACTGTGCGGAGAGGAGGTCTAACAAAAGGCCACGGGGGCAAGGGGGTTTGATGGGCTCAGAAAAGAGAGAGAAGAGAAGAAGAGGCCCGGCGGCAGTTTCGAGGATCGAAACGTCTGACGTTTGACCGGCTATAATGCCGCTATAGTTTAACGGCTGGGCTATCAAACGAGCTCCGAATGCGATGAAACTTGGCAGGCGGCCTACTGACCACAAAACAACACCGCACACAAACTTTCATCCCATTCCGAGAACATTTTCGGGCCACTTATAAAATACTATTTCGGAGGTGCCGTGGGCGCGTGCGAGTGTGTCTGGGCTCAGAACGGACAACGGTAGGAACGGGAAGACCGGGACGGATGCAAGTTTTTGAAAACATGATGATGCAATGCACATGATGACATGGCAATATGCAACACGCAAGCAAAATACAAGGCAACAACAGCGAATAACTGGAAGACACCTGGCACATCGGTCTCGGGGCATTACATCCTATTGGAAACTAAGGGATATTAAGGCCTCCTTTTAATAGAGTACCGGACCAAAGCATTAACACATAGTGAATACATGAACTCCTCAAACTACATTCATCACCGGTAAGTATCCCGATTATTGTCACTTCGGGGTTAATGGATCATAACACATAATAGGTGACTATAGACTTGCAAGATAGGATCAGGAACTCACATATATTCATGAAAACATAATAGGTTCAGATCTGAAATCATGGCACTCGGACCCTAGTGACAAGCATTAAGCATAGCAAAGTCATAGCAACATCAATATCAGAACATAGTGGATACTAGGGATCAAACCCTAACAAAACTAACTCAATTATGTGATAAATCTCATCCAACCCATCACCGTCCAGCAAGCCTACGATGGAATTACTCACGCACGGCGGTGAGCATCATTAAATTGGTGATGGAGGAAGGTTGATGATGACGATGGTGACGAATTCCCCTCTCCGGAGCCCCGAACAGACTCCAAATCAGCCCTCCCGAGAGAGTTTAGGGCTTGGCGGCGGCTCCGTATCGTAAAACGCGATGAATCCTTCTCTCTGATTTTTTTCTCCCCGAACACGTATATATGGACTTGGAGTTGAGGTCGATGGAGCGTCAGGGGGCCCACGAGGCAGGGGGCGCGCCCAGGGGGGGTAGGCGTGCCCCCCACCCTCGTGGACAGGGTGTGGGCCCCCTGACGTGGATTCTTATTCCAGCATTTTTTATATATTCCAAAAATAATCTTCGTTGATTTTCAGGTCATTCCGAGAACTTTTATTTCTGCACAAAAATAACACCATGGCAATTCTACTGAAAACAATGTCAGTCCGGGTTAGTTCCATTCAAATCATGCAAGTTAGAGTCCAAAACAAGGGCAAAAGTGTTTGGAAAAGTAGATACGACGGAGACGTATCAGGTCCCTAGTTGCATGTCAACCACCGACTCGCAACTAGGGGAGTGTGTGTTTTATCGAGGGTCCCTAGTTGCATGTCAGCCATCGACTCGCAACTAGAGGGTGTCTGTGTTTCTTCGGGCCCCCAGTTGAATGTCGACCATCAACTCCCAACTACGAGGAGTGTGTGTTTTGTTGGGGCCGTGAATTGCAAGTCGACCATTGACTCACAACTAAGGGTGTTTCGTGTTGTGTTTGTCGTGGCTCCCAGTTGCAAGTCAAGCATCAACTCATAAGTAGGGGTTGCGTGTGTTTGTCGAGGGTCCCCAGTTGCAAGCCGGCCATCGACTCGCAAGTAGGGGCGTGTGTGTGTTTTGTCGATAGCGCCTAGTTACAAGCCAACAATCGGCTCACAACTAAGGGTGTGTGTGTTTGTTTGTTGAGGGCCCCCAATTGCATGTCAACCCATCGATTCGCAACTAGGGAGTGCGTGTTTATGTCGAGGGTCCCTAGTTGCGTGTTGACCATAGACTCACAACTAGGGGGGCTTGTTTTCATTGATTTTTGTTGTTGTTGAACTAGTTCCAAGTAAACCCTCGACTCGCAACCGTCCCTGGTTGCAAGTCAACCCTCAACTTGCAACTCGGACGCGTCATACTCTTTTTTTGTAGTTTCCATAGTTGCAAGTCGAGTGTCGACTCGCAACTAGGGGCACGTTGGTGTTTGTAGGTTGGGCCCGAGTTACAAGTCCACTATCGACTCGCAACTAGGGCGGGGGCTTTTTTTATTGATTTACTGTTGTTGAACCAGTTGCAAGTAAACCCTCGACTTGCAACTGTGCCTGGTTGCCAGACAACCCTCGACTTGCAACTCGCATGTCCGTACTCTTTTTGTATAGGTGCCACAGTTGCAAGTCCACTATCGACTCACAACTGGGGAGGGGCCTTGTTTTGATTCATTTATTTGTTGTTGAACCAGTTGCAAGTAAACCCTTGACTCGCAACCGTGCCCGGTTGCAAGTCAACCCTCAACTTGCAACTAGGGCGGGGTCGCAGTACAATATCGACTCGCAACTAGGGGATTGGGTCGCCTAGCTGTTTGTAGGTAGGGCCCGACTTGCATGTCAACCATCGATTCACAACTAGGGTCTGGCTTGTTTTGATTGATTTACTGTTGTTGAACCAGTTGCAAGTAATCCCTTGACTCACAACCGTGCGTGGTTACAAGTCAACCCTCGACTTGCAACTCGGGCACGCCGCACTATTTTTCTTTTGTAGTTGAAATAGTTGCAAGTCGATCATCGACTCGCAAATTGAGGAGGGAGGGGCTTGTTTTGATTCATTTATTTTGTTGTTGAACCAGTTGTAAGTAAACCCTCGACTTGCAACTTAGACGTTTTGCACTCTTTTTTCGTAGTTACCACAATTGCAAATCCACTATCAACTCAGAACTAGGCGGTCGCATGGTTGTTTGTAGGTAGGGCCCAGTTGCATGTCAACCATCGACTCACAACTAAGGGGGGGTGCATTTGATTTTGATTGATTTACTATTATTGAACCAGGTGCAAGTAAACCGTCGATTCGCAACGGTGCCCGGTTGCAAGTCAACCCTTGACCTGCAACTAGGGGGAGCATATTTTTGATTGATTTTATTTGTTTGTTGAACAAGTTGCTACTCAACCATTTGACTTGCGACTGTGGCTAGTTGCAAGTCAACCCTCGACTCGCAACTAGGGCACGGTTGCAAGTCAAATAACTTTTTTTAACGTGATTGTTACTGTATAATCATTTATTTTCACAAAACTACCTAACACTTTTCTTGTAAGAACATACAGGCCAATTTTGTTGTCAACTGCATTTTTTAATTTTCGAAAGGGTTTTCCAAAAGACTTCTAAAACGGTGAGGATAACAAGTGTAGAAACTTATGTGCCTCAGCTTTTTTTGGCTTGCACTGTTTGAATCGGCGGAAGAGAGAGGTGGGCAGAGACGGGGACGAGTAGGTCGAAGAGGATGGCCTCCGATGTGGCCGCCGACGAGCCTCCCGCCATCGGCAAGATCCACGAGGTCTGCGCGGCCTACGAGCTGCCCGCCATCGGCACCGTTCAGGAGCTCTACGCAGGGTCCCTGATCTCTGCGCCGCCGACGCGCTGCACGAGCAAGGAACTCACCTTGTCTCCCTCACGCTATTTGATTCCGCTCAGTTCAATTTGGTGACACGCTTACACGGTAGATTTTGTTGGCTTGGCTCGAGGAATGGCGGGCGTTAGCTTGGGGACGATGGGGTGGGGCAGCGAGTGGGATCTGGACTTGATTCAGACAGAATTCTGAGTCTGAATTTTGTTTGTTATACAGACCCAATTTTTTCAGACTGAATTTGTTGTTTGTTTAGATTGAAATGGTTTGATTTAGACTGAAATTCTACCCGTGCACTGAAAAACGGCTTGAGGAATTGTTTGATTCAGTATGAAATTCTCAATGGTCATTCACACGCTTTGTATTCAGACTGAATTTGTTTTGATTCAGACGTGCAAAACCAGGGGCCGCACAATTCTGATTCTAGGTGCTTCTGTATTCCTTTTGTTGTTTGTTTTGTAGCAACTAGCAAAATTATTCTGTTGCTTATTCTTCTGCAGGACCTGCTTTCAAATTTTGTACAAGTACCTGTTGCTGTCTAAATATGTATGTGCTCATCAAGATCTGATTCAGTTGCAGCGGCGATGATAGAAGAGCATGGTACAAATAAACTTTTTGATCAGTGAAATCAAGCATTTACTCCAAGGAGACGGAGCGCATAAAATTGTTGCTATATCTCGTGATGAAAATGTTTGATAGCCATAGGTTTGCTCAGTTGTGGCCTGTGGGCGTTCTTTCTGTTGTTTTTTACCCATATATATGCTTGCTCAGTAGGGGCCTTCTTCTCCCCGTGCAGTTCTCTGGTTTGTGCTCAGGTTCTAATGAGATTGTAGTCTCTGTGCCCAAACCAATATTCTGGCCATGCACGTGTGTTTAAACTAGTCTTTGTTTTTCCAGCTGGGAACCATGCGAACACCACTTATACTAGTTAAAATAATCATGGTTTTTGTCAACTTTACTTGTTACCAGCTGCACATAGCTACTACACTAGTTTATGGTGAAAATCAGTTTATACTGTTAACTTTACCACATACTGAAGTTTTCAGACTGAATTTTGTTTCACTCTATACTGTTAGTGTCACACCGGTGCACACTCATGCGACATGGCTATTTTGTCTTGTTTTGCCGGTGGCCTGGCGCTTTCACTTGGAGTCGTTGTTCGGTTGAGCACTTTGTTTGCCAGCCCTATTTTCTGTTGTGTCTTTTCTGGTTCAATTATTTTGTGATTTCACAGAGTGGTGGAAAAAAATTCAGACTATTTTCTAATATCCTTGCCCACTGTCCAAAATGCAACCAGCACTTCTGAATTTATTTTTGTTTTCATTCAGACTGAATTTTGTTCATTTTCAGACTGATTTTGTTCATTCACACGGAACCGGAGTATGTTGTATTAGAAGGTGCAACCGTTCGATCCATTTCGATGCAACCGATCAGAAGTCTAGTGTAATAAGGCCCTTACTGTAGCTTCATTGGCTGTATTATTATCGAAGTAAGTAATCGATTATGGGGATTTTTTTCAGAACATAGCAGAGAGAGAGAGAGAGAGAGAGAGGTATGATGCTGGTGTTGCTTGGTAGTAGTACCATAATTCTTGGTGTTGATACTGAGAATGCAAGGGGAAAAGAATGTCAAGAACTTGCTTGATGTTGTAGTATCTTCAGACAGGGAATACTAGTGTCTAGTGCTCAGTGCTGCTCATGCACATTTGTCAAGTGGACTTGTTTTCAATCTTCATGGGTCCCGCTTTCGAGTCAGCTCATGTTATTGGAAACCTTACTCATGCAGCATCTCACACATACATACCTATACACATATGTCGTTCATTCATTCATTCAAGTATATATAACCTGTCTCGGCAACTCACATATGTCGTTCATTCATTCAAGTACATATTTGCAGGAACAGTTACAATAAGCTTTGTATTTTTTGGTCATGAGACAGGCAACTCAAGGACCTGAGGAGGAAATGAGTTGGGGTAAAACATCGGCACAAAACTCGCTCCATTGTTTTGCATTCCAAAGAGACTGGGGTCAAACAATGCTCCAGGATATTGGGATTGTCCAGGCTGCAAATATAAATACATTGTAAGTTTCTTTTTTGTCTGCACTTTTGTTTGTTCATTTCAATTATGGAAGTAGGAGTCAAAAAAGAGGGAGAAAACACTTGCCTGTTTACCAATGTACTCCCCCGCAAAGTTATCTTCATGTCCTGCAGCCATTTTTTAGTGTCAAAATTATGATACCCAATATCTTCTCTAGTTCTCTAGGCACTGCTGCTTAGTTTGTCATACAGAAGTAGTGTTGAGAACCATTTGCAGCTTTCTGTGGTAATCAGGCAAGATGCTTTTCATACCAGCTCAACATCATGTTTGTGATACTTTTTGTCCATCATATAACGCAATAATGGGAGGAATATATATGAATAACTAAAGTTTTTGTCCCCCTTTTGTTCTCACTTACTGCATACTGTATCTAACTGCACATACACTGTATGTAAAAGATTCAGAAAACTGAATGATTTGTTCAGTCAATTTATCTAGATCTTTCAATCTCTGCTACAGCTACCACTTCTAAAATCTAGCTAAAAACCTGCCACACACTGGAACTAGATATGAGTTTTTTTTGTCTCTCTTTATTTTTGCCACAACACAACTGCCCACGCTCTGATCTAGATGCTATTAACTATCAATTTTTTGTCACAGACCAACCGCCAAATTCTTTGTCCCATCAAGAAAGAAGCAAGCAAAAGCATGCTGATTTTCGGATGGGGTTCAGAAGAAGCAAATCACACAGAAGGATCTTGAGAGGAAGATTCAGAAAACTCACCCTGGTAAGAGGCACCACTGCCCGACATTCTTTTCTCTCCTGCAACTTGCTTTGTTCCTTTTCCCAGATCTTCAATTTCTTGTCTGTGTGTTATTTCTTTCCCTTTTCATCCACCCATGGCGGCTGTGGTAGATGAGGTTGGGAAGAAGGGGATGGAATGGATGGGGATGAGGGGCAAGGGTTATCGGGGGGAGAGGAGTTGGGGCTGGGGTGGTGACAGGGGCAATATCATCATCAGAGCAACTCTAGCAGACCCCTTATATCGCGGACCCTTATAACGCGTTTACAGTTTGCAAGAAACGCATTTTAAGGGTCGGTTTGAGGTGAGGCCGAGCAGACCCCTTAAACTTAGACTGTAAAACCGAATATTCGCGTATGTTCTTCCCCACGTCTTCTTCTTCCTCTCAGCCGTGTCCACGGTCAGCTAGCTCGCTCCTACGAAGCAGGTGAACAGCGCACGAAGCGGGCGCCCAGAACGGCTCGCACGAAGCGCCCCAGCGTCGCGTCGCCGTTGCTGCTCGAATCGGTCCAGAAGCTAGCTAGCGCCGACGTCGAATCGGTCCAGGAGCTAGCTAATCGATCGACCCAGGAGCTAGCTCGCTAGCTCCCGTCGTGGCCAATCGATCCAGAAGCAAGCTAGCTAGCTAGCTAGCTCCTGTCGCCATAGCTCCCAAATACGGAGCCGCCGCATCCCGTTCCTCTTCCTCGCGTCAAGCACGAACGGGATCAGCCATGGCCGCAGGCACGCGCTCGATCCTTTTGCAGTGCAGAATTTTGTTGGAGCAGGGAGAAATCGACGGCTGGAGATGGGTGGTACGGATGGCAGCGCGCGGGGAGAGGGCGGCGGAAGGACCCGGTTCATGGCCTGTATACTGTCCTCGGACGTGTAGAAGTAGGGGTCGGAGGCTCGTGTTTTCGGTGGCCCGTAAAACGTTTACGGTTCCGCGAACTTTTACGGGTTCTGTTCTGGACATAAAATTAGTCCGGAACCGTAAACCCGCTGGAATTTTACAGGTTTGGCGTTTTTAAGGGGTCTGCTAGAGTTGCTCTCACCTGACAAAAAGAACGCCCCACTTTTTTGCCATCTTTTCTATCAAGCTTGTTTTACAAGCAAAGTGCCCAGACCTGGATTCGCACAAGGCCTACATCTTGTCCCAAGTTTTTGTTTAGAACAAACAAACAATTAAGCCCACAAACACAAGACCCGGGCCCAGGAAACTTGTCGGAGTGTGGGTGGTGGAGGAGGAGGGGGATGGCCCAGCCCTGGAAGCGTCAAACAAAAAAGGAGGAGCAACGGCGGGGGAAGGCCTGGGTGACAAACAATCTTTCCCTATTTTTTTTAATAATAAAGCACAGATTGACTCCATGGGTTCACTGTCACAATACGCTTCTTCCCGTAAGTTTACGCTTTCACTTTGAATTTAAAACATATACGCGAGATGGTACTAAAAAACCGTTTCGTTGGCCGGTGACAATTGTTTCCAAACCAAGTAATGTGCATGCGTACAACGACGTATACAACTTGGACTGCGTACGAGAATAAAAATCTGCCTCCTGATCACATCGTGTAACATGAGAACAAATCGAATCGAAATAACTGTTGGGTATCGGCTGCATCAACGAGGGCAACGTGGAACAACTCCTGCTGTTGGGCGCCTGGGCCTCACGTGTCTCGGCGCCAACAGGGTATGCATCCTCCAGGCCGTCGATCTCAGGCTGCCCGCTGGTAATTCCAGACACTGCTGGCCAACACCAGACGCAAGGAGCGGCAATGGCCGCCACTGAGCCCGGTGGTGGTTATCAGTAGAACGAGGACGACGGAAGCCAGGCACGGCATCGCTGGTCCGTGCAAAGACGACGGCACCCATTGGAGGGCCTTGATCCGCCGCCCAATCGAGCTAGCATCGACCCCTCTTCTCCTCCACATCTCTAGCTTGTGCTCCTTGGTGCTGCCGTTCCCGCGTATGAGGTGGCCCGGCTTCCGGCGTTTGCCTAGGTGTTTGCCTGGCGTTCTCCTTTTCCCCTCTCTTTGTATAACGGTGGCGTCAGACGGAGGTGCTGGCGGTGTCTGGAGCTAGGGAGACGTTAGCAGAAGGAGCGTGTGCACCTCCTGGATGGCAGGAGCCCCTGTCCATGCTCGGTCCTCCTCCGCTGGAACGGAATGCGACCTCCCAAGAGAAGCGGGTCAGGCGCACCGTCTTAGGGCGAGAAGATCTTCTTATCTACAATGGCGATGCATGAACCGACGACGAACTGAAGCTGCGACCCATGGGCTGGCCCTGCCTGCGTGCGTCCGCCAGAACCAGAAACAGACCAGAAAAGGGGAGCAACTAAGGCATCCGGCTGCCTGAAACTTGCTCAGGGGGCGGCCTATGGGCACGGCGTACAAGCTCTCTACTCTCTGTCATCTTATATCTCTGAATTTTCTTTTGCTGCATGTGCAGGTGTATGACAGGAACAATAACTAGCATGAACCTGGAGGAGTAAGAAGCAGCGACATCTGGGTTTGCAATGGCCAAAGAACTCAACAATTCATAGTTGGGTCACTTATTTCTCCCCAGCTCGGTGACTTGGTCAACTGCGCACTTCAGAAGAATGAGTACTTCTGAATGTTAAAGCCAATGTGGGCTAGCAAACTGTAGAGATAATTGATTTGTTTCCATGTCTACCTTACAGTATTCAGACTTGGGAGAGAAGGTGCCTCATGGTAGAAGCTTGACATAGGTGTGGCCTTGAATGCCAAGATTTTTATGAGTAGCCTCAGCCTTCTGTTCCCTACAGATTCAGGATTCAAAAGATCAATGGGAGTTTGTTTCACACAGTACAAGAGCAATGTACTGATGCATTTTAACTGTCGTTGTGTGTTTTAACAGAAGAATACTTTCTGATGTTTTAGTGACCAAGTGTTACTGATCTTGAGGTGTGTTATTGATCTCTGTTTCTATATAGATGGTGCTTTTTTGTACTTTCTGAAGAACAATTCCATGCAAGACACCATCAAAAAGCCTGCTACTGCAGATGCTTCCTCGCGGAATCACAGCTTGATGGAGCTTGCTGCACCTCTGGAACAAGCAGCCGCTTACAAAGAGAAGCTTGAAGGCTCAAACAGATGTACATAACGAAATTCAGAGTTCCAACAGTGCATATGTGCAAGAGCGTAGTTCACTTGGAATTTGCTCGTGGTGGAGACGTTCCACCCACAAAAAAAAGGTGAAGACGTCCTGAAACTTCATGAGGTAAGTTAGTAACTCGGTTCGGTGAGTACATTTATGCGTAAATAGAAAAAATGTCCATATAATCAAGACAATGAGTTTGTTGTAGGCATGTAAAATTGTGTATTAATTTTTTTATTAATCATATAACTTGAAAAATCTGATTTATATCGCATGTGATGTTGTAATAGGAGAGGGCTGGACACCATTCTATCTGATAATGAATTGATTCCAAGAATGGATCTTGGTAGTTTTGAGTAATTTCATACTATTGTTTTGCTACTTGCAAAGTTATTTGAGTGGTAGTATGTGCAAAAAAAATGTATTCGAGTGTTAATTTGTTTTATAGGTTTCAAACCATAAATATGTTTATTTATTTTGTTGGTACTTGCCATGACCCCAAGAAGTCCATCTATGCAGGCATGGGCGATACAGATAGGGCGGAGTCAGAACCATGTGCAAGATAGAGACACTATCAATCATCGGTGAATCCGGTCCAGGAACTCAAATGTTGGCGTCCATGGCGCAAGGAGGTGCTTTTCGGAGCAAGCAACCTAGCAAGTGCATCAGTGATCATTGTCAATTTGGCTAGAAGTATGTACATTTCCCTACTACAATTCCTTCAAACATGCTGACACATATATGCTTACGGACATGTGATTTTTTCTCCGTTGCAACGCACGGGCTCTTTTGCTAGTCAAACTAGAGAACGAACAGGGGTGATCGAGAGGGCTACAAACAGGGTGACGTCGCCGATGAAGAGAGTTGTAGATCCGAAAATCAAACCTAGAACCACACGAACGAAGACGTACACAAACTGGATCCAAATAGATCCACCCAAGACCAGCACCGACCGGATCCCATGAGATCCGACGGAGACACAGCTCCACACATCCTCCGACAACGCTATTTGCACCATCGGGGCGGGAATAGGACGTGGGAGACATTATTGCCACCGAGGGACATCGCCACGGCCACATAGCCCCAACCAAGACGTTCAACCTAGCAGAAATGAGAACGGAGTCCCTCCCGCCGGCGGGGGCTGAGATCCTCCGCACCTCCACAGCCCAAAGGCCATCGGAGGTGGGGCGGATCGGAGGCCGCGCCGACGGGAGGAGGAAGGAGACTTTTCTTGGGGAGGAGGATAGAGTTTGTTTTTATTGGTTTTTATTATCTAAATCTCCCGTACCTTGTTTCCACTGAGTGAATCCACTCATATGTAGGATATTGTTTGTTGCTTAGCCTCTCTGATAGTATTACCATTGACGACTTTTCCGGTCGCGAACGTGGCGGAGAAAATTATGGCAGGAAGGGGCGGCGTTCGAGGCGGCGGACATGGGCTGCGGTGGAGGCGGAGAACGGCGTGACGGCGGTGGAGGCGGACGACGCGACGACGAGCCAATCAAGCGGCGGACGAATGGAAGGAGCCTCAGGCGGGTCGGAGTGATGGAGGGTCGAGGCGTAGGATGGCGTGGAAGGGGAGAGGACAGGAACCGATCGAGAGAAATGAAACGGTGAAAATGAAAATAGATCGGGGACGGTTAGGCGGGCATGGAAGGGTAACTGTCTGTGCAGATCAGTAGAGGGCGACCACGGCCGCCTGCCACTGGGAACTTTTTCAGAATTGATTTATTTGGCGCGGCTTGTCAAAATGTAGTTGTGGCGGGCGCGACGCAACGCACCCCACTGATTTATGACGAAGCAATGGGTAGGCACTCTTACTGCCGGCCACTATACTTTCCATCCTGCGGGCTAATTTGAAAGAGCCTACCTATGACGGGCACTAGCTCGCGCCCACCACTGGATTGTGTCTAGCTGTGATGGGTACGTTCAGTTAGCCGCCACAATTATTTTAAAAAAGTAGCAGTGGCGGATACCTATGTTGCCGCCACTAATTTGAGTTTACATATAGGGCTTTTCACGATAATGGTGTGTCCAGAGGGAGTAGTGACACAAGGTGGACAAGAGGCGGTGCTATGTGGCGTGGTGGGAACGGAGCTAGGGAAGGACAATCAGGACACAAAGCCACAGAGGTAAACGAACCGACTCCGGCGCCGGCGCCTCCTCTTCAAAGACAACATCGTCAAGGTCCTCATCTTTGAGGCCTAGTTCCTCCATCATCTCCATTACATCCTTGGGAGTCCACCGCCGCCTTCGATCCTGAAGCTTTGGCCGCCATGCCTGATAACCCAGCCCGAAGAAATCTGTCTATGAGCTATTTGGTGGAACCCTAGATCGCCTCGCTCCAACACCCGCGCTCGTTCCCAGAGACGATCGGGATGCGTCCCCAGAAGATCGAGGGAGGTAGAAGTCAGCAAGGCGGCAGGGGAGTTCGTTCTCTACGCTGGCGAAAGAATCGCCGCCGAGAGTAGAGAACCCTACGAGGAGGGGAGCGATACTGGGGTCGGGTTACCTGAGGTTTTGGAATACTATGGTTTTGAAAACACGGTATTGGCTAACTAGGCAAGGGCCTGGGTTCGAGAATCATGGAACATGTATTTGCTTATTTATTTATCCTTCACTAGTAAATGTGTCCGTGCGTTGCAACGGGTGAAACAAGTTATCGCACGTACTGGGGACACATCCGTGTTGCCACTTCTCCCGTTCGTCATCGTCATGGATGTTGGTCATATTTTCCACCTAATAATCATGATAAACGTGACCGATCTAAGGGGGTGAGCTTGACCATTACACTATAGCACACCGCATCCGTGGGACCCTTCTTGCACCGACATGTAGATGTAGTTTCGCGGATGACATGTCTCCATTGATATTTACACATGAGTACAATTAAAATATAGGGTCTATCTACGTCTCAGTCGGCTGAAACTTCGTGAAGTCTCAGTCGGCTGATGTCATCACATGTAGATTAGGCCTGTTAACTAGCTTTATTTCTGCTGGGTTGAAACGGCTTAGCACTTGGGCTTATTTCATTTTACTTGTTTGTTTGTCCGTTATTTTTGGGCTGGGCTGCCCACTTTTTCTGTTGTCACTAGGCCCGGCCCTTTTCTTTCTTTTCTTCAGCGGTCGCGGACGTACGGTGCCAGCCCACGTACAGATGCATGTGCATGCAGATGGATGGATATGGGTCTGTAGAGTGTACTATACGTGATTAGCATATCTACGTGTGTCATCTTGTCACATATGTACGTATGTGTGTCACCGTGAGAACACGTGTCATTTGACTCGCCCGCCTCCTTCCGGCGCCCCCTCCGACAAAACAAAAAAGTTCACTTGCGGTCGATTAAAAGACGTGCAGTTGCGGTCGGGTGCGGCACTTGCAGGTGCGGGGTTGTTGTCAGGCTTGCAACTGGCCCGCCCCCTCTCCCGCCACCCGCTCTGACAAAACAAAAGCCGAGTTAGAACCATGTTGGGGAACATGCAGTTGCGGAAGGGTGCGACACTTGCAGTTGCGGGGCTGTTGTTGGGTTTGCAACTAGCCCGCCCCTATCTAGGCGCCCCCTTTGACAAAAGAAAAGTCGAGTTGCAACCATGTTGGGGGACAT
>NC_041384.1:610980074-610991730 GCF_002162155.2 Triticum dicoccoides | reverse complement strand
AAAGTCGAGTTACAACCATGTTGGGGAACATGCAGTTGCGGAAGGGTGCGGCACTTGCAGTTGCGGGGCTGTTGTTGGGCTTGCAACTAGCCCGCGCCCTTTCCAGGCGCCCCCTTTGACAAAAAAAAAGTAGAGTTGCAACCATGTTGGGGGACATGCAGTTGCGGTCGGGTGCGGCACTTGTAGTTGCGGAGCTGTTGTCGGGCTTGCAACTGGCCCGCCCCCTCTGCCGCCACCACTCTGACAAAACAAAAGTCGAGTTACAACTGTTGGGTTTCGTAGTAATTTCAAAAAAATTTCCTACGCACACGCAAGATCATGTGATGCATAGCAACGAGAGGGGAGAGTGTTGTCTACGTACCCAACGCAGACCGACTGCGGAAGCGCTGACACAACATAGAGGAAGTAGTCGTACGTCTTCACGATCCAACTGATCAAGCACCGAAACTACGGCACCTCCGAGTTCGAGCACACGTTCAGCTCGATGACGATCCCCGGACTCCGATCCAGCAAAATGTCGGGGAAGAGTTCCGTCAGCACGACGGCGTGGTGACGATCTTGATGCACTACAGCAGCAGGGCTACGCCTAAACTCCGCTACAGTATTATCGAGGACTATGGTGGCAGGGGGCACCGCACACGGCTAAGGAATAAATCACGTGGATCAACTTGTGTGTGTGTTCTGGGGTGCCTCTGCCTCCGTATATAAAGGACTATAGGGGGGAGGCTGGCCGGCCAAGGTGTGGCGCGCCAGGAGAGTCCTACTCCCTCTGGGAGTAGGATTCCCCCCCCCCCCCCAATCCTAGTTGGAATAGGATTCGCGGAGGGGGAAAAGAAAGAGAGGGGGCCGGCCACCTCTCCTAGTCCTAATAGGACTAGGGGAAGGGGGAGGCGCACAACCCATGTAGGGCTGCCTCTTCTCTTTTCCACTAAGGCCCATCATGGCCCATTTAGCTCCCGGGGGGTTCCGGTAACTTTCCCGGTACTCCGGTAAAATTCCGATTTCACCCGGAACACTTCCGATATCCAAACATAGGCTTCCAATATATCAATCTTTATGTCTCGACCATTTCGAGACTCCTCGTTATGTCCATGATCACATCCGGGACTCCGAACAACCTTCGGTACATCAAAATGCATAAACTCATAATATAACTGTCATCGTAACCTTAAGCGTGCGGACCCTACGGGTTCGAGAACAATGTAGGCATGACCGAGACACGTCTTCGGTCAATAACCAATAGCGGGACCTGGATGCCCATATTGGCTCCTACATATTCTACGAAGATCTTTATCGGTCAGACCGCATAACAACATACGTTGTTCCCTTTGTCATCGGTATGTTACTTGCCCGAGATTCGATCGTCGGTATTCCAGTACCTAGTTCAATCTCGTTACCGGCAAGTCTCTTTACTCGTTCTGTAATGCATCATCCCGCAACTAACTCATTTAGTTGCAATGCTTGCAAGGCTTAAGTGATGTGCATTACCGAGAGGGCCCAGAGATACCTTTCCGACAATCGGAGTGACAAAACCTAATCTCGAAATACGCCAACCCAACATCTACCTTTGGAGACACCTGTAATGCTCCTTTATAATCACCCAGTTACGTTGTGACGTTTGGTAGCACCCAAAGTGTTCCTCCGGCAAACGGGAGTTGCATAATCTCATAGTTATAGGGACATGTATAAGTCATGAAGAAAGCAATAGCAACATACTAAACGATCGGGTGCTAAGCTAATGGAATGGGTCATGTCAATCAGATCATTCAACTAATGATGTGACCTCGTTAATCAAATAACAACTCATTGTTCATGGTTAGGAAACATAACCATCTTTGATTAACGAGCTAGTCAAGTAGAGGCATACTAGTGACACTTTGTTTGTCTATGTATTCACACATGTATTATGTTTCCAGTTAATACAATTTTAGCATGAATAATAAACATTTATCATGATTATAAGAAAATAAATAATAACTTTATTATTGCCTCTAGGGCATATTTCCTTCAGTCTCCCACTTGCACTAGAGTCAATAATCTAGTTCACATCACCATGTGATTAACACCCATAGTTCACATCGATATGTGATCAACACCCAAAGGGTTTACTAGAGTCAGTAATCTAGTTCACATCGATATGTGATTAACACCCAAAGAGTACTAAGGTGTGATCATGTTTTGCTTGTGAGATAATTTTAGTCAACGGGTCTGTCACATTCAGATCCGTAAGTATTTTGCAAATATTTATGTCAACAATGCTCTGCACGGAGCTACTCTAGCTAATTGCTCCCACTTTCAATATGTATCTAGATCGAGACTTAGAGTCATCCAGATCTGTGTCAAAACTTGCATCGACGTAATTTTTTACGACGAACCTTTTTGTTCACCTCCATAATTGAGAAATATTTCCTTATTCCACTAAGGATAATTTTGACCGTTGTCCAGTGATCTACTCTTAGATCACTATTGTACGCCCTTGCTTAACACAGTGTAGGGTATACAATAGATCTGGTACACAGCATGGCATACTTTATAGAACCTATGGCTGAGGCATAGGGAATGACTTCCATTCTCTTTCTATCTTCTGCCATGGTCGGGCTTTGAGTCTTACTCAACTTCACACCTTGTAATACAGGCAAGAACTCTTTCTTTGACTGCTCCATTTTGAACTACTTCAAAATCTTGTCAAGGTATGTACTTATTGAAAAAAACTTATCAAGCGTCTTGATCTATCTCTATAGATCTTGATGCTCAATATGTAAGCAGCTTCACCGAAGTATTTCTTTGAAAAACTCCTTTCAAACACTCCTTTATGCTTTACAGAATAATTCTACATTATTTCCGATCAACAATATGTCATACACATATACTTATCAAAAATGCTGTAGTGCTCCCACTCACTTTCTTGTAAATACAGGCTTCACCGCAAGTCTGTATAAAACTATATGCTTTGATCAACTTATCAAAACGTATATTCCAACTCCGAGATGCTTGCACCAGTCCATAGATGGATCGCTGGAGCTTGCATATTTTGTTAGCTCCCTTTGGATCGACAAAACCTTCTGGTTGCATCATATACAACTCTTCTTCCAGAAATCCATTCAGGAATGCAGTTTTGACATCCATCTGCCAAATTTCATAATCATAGAATGCGACAATTGCTAACATGATTCGGATAGACTTAAGCATCGCTACGGGTGAAAAGGTCTCATCGTAGTCAATCCCTTGAACTTGCCGAAAACCTTTCGCGACAAGCCGAGCTTTGTAGACAGTAACATTACCATCAGCGTCAGTCTTCTTCTTGAAGATCCATTTATTCTCAATTGCTTGCCGATCATCGGGCAAGTCAACCAAAGTCCATACTTTGTTCTCATACATGGATCCCATCTCAGATTTCATGGCTTCAAGCCACTTTGCGGAATCTGGGCTCACCATCGCTTCTTCATAGTTCGTAGGTTCATCATGATCTAGTAGCATGACTTCCAGAACGGGATTACCGTACCACTCTGGTGCGGATCTCACTCTGGTTTACCTACGAGATTCGGTAGTAACTTGATCTGAAGTTACATGATCATCATCATTAGCTTTCTCACTAATTGGTGTAGTAGTCACAAGAACAGATTTCTGTGATGAACTACTTTCCAATAAGGGAGAAGGTACAATTACCTTATCAAGTTTTCCACTTTCCTCCCACTCACTTCTTTCGAGAGAAACTCCTTCTCTAGAAAGTTTCCGAATTCAGCAACAAAGGCCTTGCCTTTGGACCTGTGATAGAAGGTGTATCCAATAGTTTCCTTTGGATATCCTATGAAGATTTACTTCTCCGATTTGGGTTCGAGCTTATCATGTTAAAACTTTTTCACATAAGCATCGCAGTCCCAAACTTTAAGAAACGACAGCTTAGGTTTCTTGCCAAACCATAGTTCATACGGTGTCGTCTCAACGGATTTAGATGGTGCCCTATTTAACGTGAATGCAACTGTCTCTAATGCATAACCCCAAAATGATAGTGGTAGATCGGTAAGAGACATCATAGATTGTACTATATCCAATAAAGTACGGTTATGACATTCGGACACACCATTATGCTGTGGTGTTCCAGGTGGCATGAGTTTGTGAAACTATTCCACATTGTTTTAATTGAAGACCAAACTCGTAACTCAAATATTTTACTTCTGCGATCATATCGTAGGATTTTCTTTTTTTTATTTTCTTGTTATGATGATTCTCCACTTCACTCTGAATTTCTTTGAACTTTTCAAATGTTTCAGACTTGTGTTTCATCAAGTAGACATACCCATATCTGCTCAAATCATCTGTGAAGGTCAGAAAATAATGATACTTGCCGCAAGCTTCAACACTCGTCGGATCGCATACATCAGTATGTATTATTTCCAGTAAGTCAGTTGCTCGCTCGATTGTTCCGGAGAATGGAGTCTTTAGTTATCTTGCCCATAAGGCATGGTTCGCAAGCACCAAGTGATTCATAATCAAGTGATTCCAAAATCCCATCAGCATGGAGTTTCTTCATGCGCTTTACACCAATATGACCTAAACGGTAGTGCCGCAAATAAGTTGCACTATCATTATTAACTTCGCATCTTTTGGTTTCAATATTATGAATATGTGTATCACTACGATCGAGATCCAATGAACTATTTTCGTTGGGTGTGTAACCATATAAGGTTTTATTCATGTAAACAGAACAACAATTTATTCTTTTACTTAAATATAACCGTATTACAATAAACATGATCAAATCATATTCATGCTCAACGCAAACACCAAATAACACTTATTTAGGTTCAACACTAATCCCGAAAGTATAGGGAGTGTGCGATGATGATCATATCAATCTTGGAACCACTTCCAACACACATCGTCACTTCACCCTTAACTAGTCTCTGTTCATTCTGCAATTCCCGTTTCGAGTTACTAATCTTAGCAACTGAACTAGTATCAAATACTTAAGGATTGCTATAAACACTAGTAAAGTACACATCAATAACATGTATATCAAATATACTTATATTCACTTTGCCATCCTTCTTATCCGCCAATCACTTGGGGTAGTTCCGCTTCCAGTGACCAGTCCCTTTGCAGTAGAAGCACTTAGTCTCAGGTTTAGGACCGGGCTTGGGCTTCTTCACTTGAGCAACAACTTGCTTGCTGTTCTTCTTGAAGTTCCCCTTCTTTCCTTTGCCCTTTTCTTGAAATTAGTGGTCTTGTTAACCATCAACACTTGATGTTTTCTTGATTTCTATCTTCGTCGATTTCAGCATCACGAAGAGCTTGGGAATTGTTTCCGTTATCCCTTGCATATTATAGTTCATCACGAAGTTCTACTAACTTGGTGATGGTCCTGTCAATCACTATCTTATTTGGAAGATTAACTTCCACTTGATTCAAGCGATTGTAGTACCCGGACAATCTGAGCACATGCTCACTAGTTGAGCGATTCTCCTCCATCTTTTAGCTATAGAACTTGTTGGAGACTTCATATCTCTCAACTCGGGTATTTGCTTGAAATATTAACTTCAACTCCTGGAACATCTCATATGCTCCATGACATTCAAAACGTCGTTGAAGTCCCGATTCTAAGCCGTTAAGCATGGTGCACTAAACTATCAAGTAGTCATCATATTGAGCTAGCCAAACGTTCATAACGTCTGCATCTGCTCCTGCAATAGGTCTGTCACCTAGCGGTGCATCAAGGACATAATTCTTCTGTGCAGCAATGAGGATAAACCTCAGATCACGGATCCAATCCGCATCATTGCTACTAACATCTTTCAACACAATTTTTCTCTAGGAACATATCAAAATAAACATATGAAAGCAACAACACGAGCTATTGATCTACAACATAGATATGCTAATACTACCAGGACTAAGTTCATGATAAATTAAAGTTCAATTAATCATATTACTTAAGAACTCCCACTTAGATAGACATCCCTCTAATCCTCTAAGTGATCACGTGATCCAAATCAACTAAACCATGTCTGATCATCACGTGAGATGGAGTAGTTTCATTGGTGAACATCACTATGTTGATCATATCTATTATATGATTCACGCTCGACCTTTCGGTCTCCGTGTTCCGAGGCCATATTTGTATATGCTTGGCTCGTCAAGTATAACCTGAGTATTCCGCATGTGCAACTGTTTTGCACCCGTTGTATTTGAACGTAGAGCCTATCACACCTGATCATCACGTGGTGTCTCAGCACGAAGAACTTTCGCAACGGTGCATACTCAGGGAGAACACTTCTTGATAATTAGTGAGAGATCATCTTATAATGCTACCGTCAATCAAAGCAAGATAAGATGCATAAAAGGATAAACATCACATGCAATCAATATAAGTGATATGATATGGCCATCATCATCTTGTGCTTGTGATCTCCATCTCCGAAGCACCGTCGTGATCACCATCGTCACCGGCGTGACACCTTGATCTCCATGATAGCATCGTTGTCGTCTCGCCAAGCTTGTGCTTCTACGACTATCACTACCGCTTAGTAATAAAGTAAAGCATTACATCGCGATTTCATTGCATACAATAAAACGACAACCATAAGGCTCCTGCCAGTTGCCGATAACTCGGTTACAAAACATGATCATCTCATACAATAAAATTCAGCATCATGTCTTGACCATATCACATCACAACATGCCTGCAAAAACAAGTTAGACGTCTTCTACTTTGTTGTTGCAAGTTTTACGTGGCTACTACGGGCTTAAGCAAGAACCAATCTCACCTACGCATCAAAACCACAACGATAGTTTGTCAAATAGACTCCGTTTTAACCTTCGCAAGGACCGGGCGTAGCCATACTTGGTTCAACTAAAGTTGGAGAGACAGTCGCCCGCAAGCCACCTATGTGCAAAGCACGTCGGGGGAACCGGTCTCGCGTAAGCGTACGCGTAATGTTGGTCCGGGTCGTCTCGTCCAACAATGCCGCCGAACCAAAGTATGACATGCTGGTAGGCAGTATGACTTATATCGCCCACAACTCACTTGTGTTCTACTCGTGCATATAACATCAACATAAATAACCTAGGCTCGGATGCCACTGTTGGGTTTCGTAGTAATTTCAAAAAATTTTACTACGCACACGCAAGATCATGTGATGCATAGCAACGAGAGGGGAGAGTGTTGTCTACGTACCCAACGCAGACCGACTGCGGAAGCGCTAACACAACATAGAGGAAGTAGTCGTACGTCTTCACGATCCAACCGATCAAGCACCGAAACTACGGCACCTCCGAGTTCGAGCACACGTTCAGCTCGATGACGATCCCCGGACTCCGATCCAGCAAAATGTCGGGGAAGAGTTCCGTTAGCACGACGGCGTGGTGACGATCTTGATGCACTACAGCAGCAGGGCTACGCCTAAACTCCGCTACAGTATTATCGAGGACTATGGTGGCAGGGGGCACCGCACACGGTTAAGGAATAGATCACGTGGATCAACTTGTGTGTGTTCTGGGGTGCCTCTGCCTCAGTATATAATGGACTAGAGGGGGGGGGAGGCTGGCCGGCCAAGGTGTGGCGCGCCAGGAGAGTCCTACTCCCTCTGGGAGTAGGATTCCCCCCCCCCCCCAATCCTAGTTGGAATAGGATTCGCGGAGGGGGGGAAAGAGAGAGAGCGGGCCGGCCACCTCTCCTAGTCCTAATAGGACTAGGGGAAGGGGGAGGCGCACAGCCCATGTAGGGCTGCCTCTTCTCTTTTCCACTAAGGCCCATCATGGCCCATTTAGCTCCCGGGGGGTTCCGGTAACCTTCCCGGTACTCCGGTAAAATTCCGATTTCACCCGGAACACTTCCGATACCCAAACATAGGCTTCCAATATATCAATCTTTATGTCTCGACCATTTCGAGACTCCTCGTTATGTTCGTGATCACATCCGGGACTCCGAACAACCTTCGGTACATCAAAATGCATAAACTCATAATATAACTGTCATCGTAACCTTAAGCGTGCGGACCCTACGGGTTCGAGAACAATGTAGACATGACCGAGACACGTCTTCGGTCAATAACCAATAGCGGGACCTGGATGCCCATATTGGCTCCTACATATTCTACGAAGATCTTTATCGGTCAGACCGCATAACAACATATGTTGTTCCCTTTGTCATCGGTATGTTACTTGCCCGAGATTCAATCGTCGGTATTCCAGTACCTAGTTCAATCTCGTTACCGGCAAGTCTCTTTACTCGTTCTGTAATACTTCATCCCGCAACTAACTCATTTAGTTGCAATGCTTGCAAGGCTTAAGTGATGTGCATTATCGAGAGGGCCCAGAGACACCTCTCCGATAATCGGAGTGACAAAACCTAATCTCGAAATACGCCAACCCAACATCTACCTTTGGAGACACCTGTAATGCTCCTTTATAATCACCCAGTTACGTTGTGACGTTTAGTAGCACCCAAAGTGTTCCTCCGGCAAACGGGAGTTGCATAATCTCATAGTTATAGGAACATGTATAAGTCATGAAGAAAGCAATAGCAACATACTAAACGATCGGGTGCTAAGCTAATGGAATGGGTCATGTCAATCAGATCATTCAACTAATGATGTGACCTCGTTAATCAAATAACAACTCATTGTTCATGGTTAGGAAACATAACCATCTTTGATTAACGAGCTAGTCAAGTAGAGGCATACTAGTGACACTTTGTTTGTCTATGTATTCACACATGTATTATGTTTCCGGTTAATACAATTCTAGCATGAATAATAAACATTTATCATGATTATAAGGAAATAAATAATAACTTTATTATTGCCTCTAGGGCATATTTCCTTCAACAACCATGTTGGGGAACATGCAGTTGCGGAAGGGTGTGGCACTTGCATTTGTGGGGCTGTTGTTGGGCTTGCAACTAGCCCGTCCCCTCTCCAGGCGCCTCCTTTGTCAAAAGAAAAGTCGAGTTGCAACCATGTTGGGGGACATGCAGTTGCGGTCTGGTGCGGCACTTGCAGTTGCAGGGCTATTGTCGGGCTTGCAACTGGCCCACCCCCTCTCCCAACGCCCCCTCTGAAAAACAAAAGTTGAGTTGCAACCATGTTGGGGGACATGCGGGGCTGTTGTCGGGCTTGCAACGCCCCCCTTCCGACGCCCCCTTCGACAGAACAAAAAAGTCAAGTTGCGGTCGGGTTGGAAGACATATAGTTGTGGTCGGGTGCGACATTGCAGTTGCGGGGCTGTTGCGGGCTTTGCAACTGGCCCGCCCCCTCTACCGGAGCCCCCTCCTACAGAAGTCGAGTTGCAACCATGTTGGGAGGCATGCAAGTTGCGGGCAGGTGCGGCACTTGCAGTTATGAGGCTGTTGTCTGGCTTGCAACTTGCCCGCCCCCTCTAACGGTGCCCCCTCCGACAAAACAAAAAAGTCCAGTTATGGTCGGGCTAGAATACATGCAATTGATTCAACCTACTGATTCTCTACTTAATTCAACCTTCTGGTACCCTACTTAATTCAACATGTAGATCTCGATAACTACAGTTGCGTGTTAGAGACACGAGATTTGTTTCAAGGAAAATAAAAAGAAAAGGCAGCTTCTTCTCTATCAACCCACGCTAGAAAAAATTAGGGCATATAAACACGATGAAAATGTATTTTTGTGTAATACATGAATAAAATTAAAACAAAAAACATGTAGAAAAGACAACAAGTGAGAATAAAAAATGTTCATGCTTGTCAAAATGTATCTTCTACAAAACTTAAATCTTCCAAAGATGAATGATAAAAATAGACAAAAGTAGAAATAGAAGTAAAAAACAGACAAATAAAACATATTAAAATAATTACACAAAAAGAGAAATAAATAATAAAGAGGGAAAAAACTAGATAAATACGCGTATCTTCTTTCTGTACACACAAGCCTAACAGAAAAACAAGAAAGAAAATACAAAATATTTACGAGGGATACCTATTAAGAAAATAAATAAGAAAACATGAAAGGAAAAATGAGAAGGACCACAAACCGTAGCCCACAGCCCACGTAACGGAAGGCACCCTGCCAGCCGCCAGCTGCTCAAATAGAGAAAGCCCAATAGGTTTTGAACAACGGGAATACATCAGCGACAAATACAGATCAATCGAATCGTATGGTTAATCCTGTCGACTGAGACTTCACTAATTCTCAGTCGACTGAGAATTAGCAGAACCCTAAAATATAATATTGTAAGATATACAGTTCTAGTACTGTTATTTGCTTACGTCTTAATTCTACATTATGGCTTTAATATATTGATCATCAAATATGTACAATAGTTTAGTATCTCTCCTAGCATGGCAAATTCCAGTAGCAAAAGTTTCAATTTTTGCCGAAGAAAATCTAGTCATATTCGAAATTTAATCCGCAATTTAAATACTATATAATGAATCGGACAACTTAAAACCAAAATAATAGCCTTTTTATCCTTCCTTAAGAATAAGATTGGTAGATGATTTTGAGGGAAGATCGTCATATTTGTGAAATAGACACGGTAGCAGATACCTACACAAATGATGCCGTCATCTTGTATAAACTTGATCTACTAAATTAAGGAGAGATATCATGGGGTCAAAGAATATGCAAGATGGCTATGCATTCAAGCTAATGATTGAGCTTAGCAAGTAGACGCATATGTGTGTGCTGCTTTTGTTTCACTGTACGGATATTCAAATGGCAAAACCGCTCCAGCTACGGCCTATCATAATTGAAGACACATGCATCAGCGAGCAAGCATAGTAAGTAGAACAGTAGGATTAATAAGCTGCTGCCTTTCATCATTGAAATCGTTTTTTAATATAAAAAAATTGCAGACTACAAATCTCGCGGACATCTAGAACTGACTCGAGATATATTTAAATTTGGAAGTGTGTACGACAGGGATCTTTTTTTGATGTAGCAGATCTTGGCCGGATCAGAGCGCGGGCAGCGGCAGGCGAAGGGCTGCAGGATTAGATGATGATCTCACCTGCAGAAAAAAGATGATGATCTGACAGGCGCCAATAGGTATCGAGCTCCATGCCCTGTCCCAAAGCTTGCAGCCATCGGGCGACCAGTCCCTCTGCTGCTGGCCATCGATTCAGATGTTAGCGGACGGCTGAGCTGGCGCCCATCATCCTGCCGGTGATCACGCCTCACGCTCCACACCTCGACGTACGAGCAGGCGCAGTTGCTCGAGATCATCCGTGCCTTCGACCGCAACGACAATATCATCTCTGCTGCCAAGCCTGTGCGCTCCATGGCGACACTGGGCCAGCCGCTCACCTTCGAAGAGCTAATGATGCCGGACGCGGACCTGGGTGGGGATGGTTTGGCGGACTCCTTGGTGGCTGTCAAGCTTCTCCCGACGAGCGACGATTCCCGCAGGCTGCTGCTGGAGCTTTTGCACTTTCGAATTTTTTGCGTTCGGGTTCGGAACTGGTGGAACATACCCTGACGGACGCGGACGGTGCCATGACACCAAGGCCCAGCCTGAGATAGTCTTGTCGGCTTGTCGCCACCGTCCTCATAGTCCGACTCCAGACCATCCTCCGGGAGCTCGTGCCGGTCGCCGCCTCCTCGCCTCAATGCCCCTTGTCATTTTGCACAGCTTGCTAGAATCGCAACCTTGACGGCTGCAACTTTAGCTTGTCCGGGCGGTCGCC
>NC_041384.1:610972151-610979832 GCF_002162155.2 Triticum dicoccoides | reverse complement strand
GGGTACAGGTTTATAGTACAGATTGGTTCCTGAGTTGGTGAGTTGTACACGAATAAAACAAACTATCGTCCCCGTGTGTGATAGATTTTTTAGGGAAAGAGAGAGATCCCTTTATTAGTAGCTAATAGAGCGATAAATCACGAGTTGACATGGTGCCACGCGAGGATGTAATCCTCACGTATATAGAATTCACAGGAATGATTTGCAACGTATTTGTTGGTCAATAAGTGTGCATGCCCCACAAGCCATAAGAGTTTGAAGTTAATTTTGCATTGATGTGCAGCAGACCACTTGAGCGATAAATCATAAGTAGTTGACAAACTGCAAGACACCCGACCACCTCACTTACTAGGATTAATGCACCACACTGCCTTCCTGTCTTAGTGCACCATCCTCTACAGCTGCAACAGAATCATTAACGTGTATTGAGTAAGCTAGTTAGTGTGAACGTAATTTTGATGAATTAGTGTGAACTTGTCACTATGCTAGATCAGCTTAGGTTTATCTTTATATTCTGTGTTGCATGTGTATATTCGGTGTGTGATTGAACATTTAATCCCGCCATGCGCAGTGGGATAGGGTCTATTTAAAAGAAAGAAAAATGCACATCTATTAGTTGGCTGATTATGAAAGTTCAATTTAGAAGATAAGAGAAGCGTCACAAGAAAATCTTAGCGATGATAAGTTAAATGCACGAACAAAATGGTATAATATTGATTGGAATTTTAAATGAATTTAATAATAGCATAGAGGATGGTTTATAGTTAAATGCTCAATCACACACCGACACGGCTTTCACCACGGTGCCAACTTGTCCATCGTCCTTCACCATATACCGTGGCACTGTGCTATCTCTTCATTCTGACACATGCAGCACTGTCGTATGCGACGTGCTCCAGTTAGCTATCCATTTGCTCCAGAAAGTTTAATAACACTGCTGAAGATGCTGCTCTAGCCTGTATTGTTATCTGTATCACACTGTTCTAGCAGCGCATAACTTCCATATTCGCTAGGAGTACTTTATATTAGGCAAACGAGAGATGATTTGCGGAACCCGTCTTCACTCCTCCCCCTGTTCCTCGGCGGGGCACGTACACGCGTTTACAGGCAAGGCTTGGAGGAGATCTGCGGTGCCAGAAACCAGCTAGCGCAAGTGCTCAATTATGTCCACCCAGCAACGAGAGCAGTTATTTTGCATCGTCTGGGCCGTCACGTGGGCCTTGTATTCATACGAACATAAATGATCCTGGGCCACTGGTGTGGCGTATACCACGGCGTATTCATGAAAGCTAGTAATTAATGTTTGACGTATTGCAAATGCGCTATAATAAGTAGCAATCACGACGCTAGGACCGACGCTCGTGATAACGGCAGCGCGTGGCTGCATGTCCCAAAAATTCACGTCGCTAATAGAGCTTGTATAACCTTTTTCCTATAAAAAATTACCTGTCAAAAAAAGCTAATAAATATTGTTTTCCTCTTGCTTCATCAAGTGGGACGCAGTGTTCGATTTCCTTTTTTTCATCAAGCCGGAAGTGTAGACATTGTTCCGCCGTGTCTTTTTTTTCCCTTATTACCTGTTTGTAGATCTATTATTAAATCTTAGTCGTCAATCTTTATGATTAATACAAAATCAATGGATGTAAAAATGTGACGTATAAAGAACTATGAAAGCTTCCGTCCTTTATTATTAGATAAAGATAAAGATTCATTATCTTCGTTCTGATTGTCGTTTGCAAAAAACACCTTCCACAAATTAATCAAAGCGCCAACGGTCTAAGCTATGCTGACCTGACAGTCACGTAGCCTTATTTGAGCAAATAAATGAGTTTACTAATTGGTTTCTTAGTTATTGACCTAAAGTGTGCAATCAGTTTGAGTTAATGGACTAATGACCATTTCACTTTATATCTGATGTGATTTTAACACACATCCAAAATATGATACATAGAGACGTTCATTTAAGGGTAACTGTGTTTGCAGTTACATGCCTCCTAAACTATACGTGGCTTTCTCAAAACGAATATACGGACATATGAGGCTTTCCTCACAAAGTGATGGAGCGAACTTGTAGCCATCTCGAGTCCCGGACAGACGGTGAATGGTCTCTATTGTTTTTGTCATTGGACTATAATACCCTAGTGCCCTGCCTGTGCTAAGTAGCAACCTCTTGTTCGTAGGATCGACAGTCAACGGCGCAGTCTCTTCCGGCGAGTACTCCTTTGAAAACTCCCCAAGCTCTACTCGGCACCCAATATACCATACGTCGCCTTCTAACGTCCAAATGTCCATTGCGTTCGCACTCCTATCCGAGCACACGACGCAAATAGTACCATGGAGCTCCACGATGGACGTGATCTGATCATAGTTGCATTGGGGACCTGGAACCACCTCAAACTCTTCCGTGCTAATGTCCAATGCCAACATTTCACACCCTAGAGAAGACTTTGTCCCAAGATTTGGATCAACCATCCAGTAGAGCTTGCCATCAACAAAGACAGGCTGCATTTCGGCCACTGGCCTAGGCGGAGGGCTGATTGGCCTCCATGTTTCTGTGTCGGTGAGATGGACAAAACGCCCCAATCGATAATTCCGAGTCTCCATGTTCCTCTCGTGGTACGCAAGACGTACTCGTACATGCTTATTCATCCTTGAATCGTACCCTAGTCCGATCCTGCCAGCAGCAAAAGTTGAGTCTGCGTCGGGATCTAGATCCATCCGCTTGTAATAACCCATGGTAGGATTGCATATAAAATCAAACGAAAAGCACGGCATGGTGCAACTACCAACAACGAGACCATGGCATGGCTTAGAGCACACCACTTTCATGCGGCTACAAACCATGAATGCAGCAATTTCCCTCTGCCGAAGCTCCCTCCGACCTAGAGGCGTGAATAACCCGTCGACAGCCGAGATGAGCATGACCCGGGGTGTCTTTAGGCCCATGTTTGCGTGGATAGTGTGTAGCTTTATGAACCAATCGCTCTTAATTAGAGCACACCAGTCTTTGCACACACACCTCAATGGAACAACAGAGCTTGTTGGCAACCACTTGAGAACGTTTGACCAAGCCTTGTTAGACAGCGAAGAGAAGATGATTTCCTCACTTGGACGACCTACGGGCACAAGGCACTCCTCCAGCAGACCAACGGTATGGGAGCTGGAATTGATCCCGATGAAGCTATCCATGACAGGATCGCCCATCCGCGGCGAGAGTAGGGTGTCCGGTGGACAATCACCATTAAGCTCAATGTCTACTGTGAACACCGTGAGAGTGCAAGTGGTGAACATAATCTTCATGTGTCCGTCAACACCGCGGTAGATTTCAAGGGGAGCGATCCAGTCTAAGTGCAACAGAGCTTCTGGCCAAGCCTGTCGGCGGATGCAGCAGAGCTGCTCCCATTGCTCAGCCCCATGACCATGATATGGCGGTGTTAGTCGCCAGATGTAAAAACTAGTGTCGTTGCCACTAGTAGCATCATTTCCATAATTAAGGCACAAGTATCCATCCAACACTGTCAGCTCGAATGGGACATTGTGTAGACCGGATGGGGGCATCAACGAACCGAAAGTCTCGTTGCATATGTCAAAAGTGAGAGTAAAATGCATCAACCGTCCTTGAACTTGCTGGCAAGGACCAAAACGGTCCCTAAACTCTGAAACTGATTCCATACGATCCCTAAACTTGACAATACGATGTCAATACGGCCCTGCAACTCGTGCAACCAGTCCTGAGCTACGTATGCGCCTACTTCTCGCGTACGCGGCGACGTGCACGTCAGCCATGTCAACAAAGAGGGCCCGCGGTCAGAAAATCTGGTCGTCTCCTGGTCAAAGCAAGCCGCAATTCCTAGCTTCCCCAAATAGCGGTCCACCACGAATGATCCCGCACGATGGGCGATGGGCGGCGCCACCGTGACACATAGTTCCGTCGACGGCGACGGCAGCAACCTCGGCGCCTATCCACCTCCCGTCGCCGGTGGCTACCAAGTCGCGCCTCCCCCACCCGTCTCCGCCGGTGGCCCGAGCCGCAGCTTGCTCCTCGGGCGGAGGTGGCGCGGCGGGGAGAGCCCTGTCTCCGCCCAGTGACAGGCCATGTGCTCCTCGCGCGGACGCCGTCCATGGATGTCCCGTGGGCACGTGCTGATGGAGATGGTGGCGATTTGATGAAGGCGGACGCACTTGTGGCCGCCATGGGGAAGCGGTGCGGCGTCCTGCCGTGCGAGGTGTGCATGACCCGTGCCCACCGCACGACCTGTGGCTGTGTTTCTCAACGCCGGAGAAGTGCACCTCTGTTCTGGAGTCTGCATGAAATTGAAGTGTTGCCGCCGGCGGATCCAGTTCAGTGGCTGGAGCCGAGCAATTGGCGCGACGTCGGGATCGCTGGGCATCAAGACGACAGTATGTTAATTCCAGTTATATGTATATCTTAGAGTACTGAACTTGGCAGTCTGAGCTAGTATTGTTGCACTAGCATTGTTTGCAAATTATCTTGTGTTTGTGAACCACATTGTGTTCCAATGGGGGTGAAATTTGCTATCTGGCATATTTATGTGAACTATCCCAGACAGCTATATTGTGAACTATCCTTGCACTGAACATGTACCGTAATGATTTTTGACAGTGATAACACATATATGCCGTGAACTTTTGCACTAAACTCTTGCCAGTACACATATATGAAGTGAACATGTCAAAGCATAAGTGTTGAACCTGAACATTACATAGCAGGTTTACAAATTTAGTAGTCTTATGATCAGCACAATGATCATAAACAGAACATAGCCATTACAAGTTCTGCGCCCGATCATAAGCAGAAACACAAAAGTCATGAAGATCCCCATTTCTGACGACATATTTCTTCTCACCTAAATTCATCAAACATGCTAACCCTTCTAGGTTTCTTGAAGCCTAGCCTGGTGACCCTGGTCTGATTGGAAGACGCACCTATTTTCATTGGCTTCTTTCTCTGGCATGAATCTAACCTTTCCTCCTCTGCCGTTGAACTACTTGTTGTAGTTTGTGTCCTCTTGGTTATTCTGCATTTCCCAAGCTTGTTGCCTTGCAGCCTCCCCACGAGTGAAAAACGGGCTTTCTTTCCCTGAAACAGAGTATAATTAAGCAAGTCAGTCGCTCACCAAAAAGAGTGCTTAATCCCCTATGATCAAACATGGCCAGTGCTCAATTCACTTTCAGGAACCCAATATTCAATGAGCCCTAGCATGATGCGTATGAAATTCCATGAAATCAAACAGCAGACATAGGGGAACTAGAAATCATTACTTAATCCACTTCGGAATGACTCGATCTTCACATAAAAGAATAAAACCATGCCACACCTGGATAATTTTGACTTACTGTACGTCGGAGCCGCAACCTCAACCAGCCGCCGTATCAAGCACTCATCGGCGCCGCAGAGCACCGTTGGAAGATGCGGCGGCGAGCTGCTTCGTTCCTCTGCCGTCCCTGGGCCGTTCACGTGCTGGACCTGCCGACGATCATCAGGCGGCCGCCGCTATCCAAGACTCCAAGGTCGATTACTTCTGGTCTGACAAGAGGAACATGCGACGCGGATGACTGATGAAAGCAGATCCTGGGGGCGGCGAACGCAAAAACACCCAGGACTGGCAGCGGTTGCCCGCGAACTTGTCTGTAGCTGACCTGGACGTCGCGGCGTACGCGAGCAGTACGCACATGCGTAGCCGAGGACTGGTCGCACAAGTTCCAGGACCGTACTGACATCGTATTTACAATTTTAGGGATCGTATTGGATCAGTTTCAGAGTTTAGGGACCGTTTTGGTCCTTGCCAGCGAGTTCAGGGACTGGTCGCAAAAGTGACGATGCAGTTGCAGTGACCACGTTCCTGCTGGACAAAGTGAAGGCGCCCACTGAAGAACACAGCAGCCGTCTATGGACGCACAGTGCACGAGGGGGCACGTTGAGCGGTGGGCCTCCAGTGCGCGCGTGCATGGCTCCCTCCGATCGAGTAGACCTCACAGGTAGTGACGGCAGGTGTGCGGCCTCTTTCGTTGAGGTAGAAGAGCCGTACCACTTTGTGTTCCTTGGCGTCTGGATCGTAACCCAGGTCGTAGGAGACGCAGTTTACGTCTGTGCCTGGTAGGCTATAGTTGTACCGCCAGCACATCCTGGTCGGTATCTTGGTGTCGGGAAGAGACAAGAGTGTGCCTGTGCTCGGGTTGCACATATAGTGACCATGATAGGACCAGCGGTGGAGCAGGACCAGACCGTGGCAGGGCTTGGGGGTGAGCACCCGAAGAGCACGGTCGCTTTCCAGCTGTGGAAGAAGAGAGAGCGCCGTGGCGCCGGTCAGCCGATGCATTACCGGCAGATCATCGTCATGGCGCCACCGCCACGCGTGGAGGCAGCGCTGCGCGGTCGTGAAGAAGAGATTGGGCGGCATGCCTGCCGACCGCTGCTGCTGGCGATTCACTTGCTGGTGGTGGAGGTCGACGAAGGAGGCCGACGAGAGTGAGGCGGCCCACGAGCGCGACAGGCAGCGGCAGCGGCCAACTGACTTGACTGGCAGCCGGGCAAAGATCTCGACGAGCATCTCGTCCGGTAGAAACGGCGATGGTGGAGCGTACTGCTGCTGGTTCTTGCTCCGCTTTGTCGGCCTCCTCGCTGAGGATGCCGGCTGAGAAAGCCCCAAGTTCGCCGTGCGTTTCATGTCGATCTCGTCAAAAAAATTGCCGAGGGCTCCAATCGTATCCCTCTGGTTTTTCCTATAATTATTTTCTCCCGATCTGGTTCTTATTACAAGCTGCCATGGCTTGCTTATATAGACGTACAGCTAGATCTCCACGGCAAACTTGCCATACTAATTAATTAGGAGACGGAGCAAACTATATCCGACTTAGACTATGCCACCAGTTTCCGACTTAGACTAGGACACTAATTTAATTAGGACTTGCAAGTACATGCATGCTACGTACTATTCCTTCCGTTCATTGTAGTTCTATAACAACCTTTTCCTAATGGGATATATGTAGAGTTGTAGATACGTTTGAGTGTATTTGTTCACTCATTTCAGTTTGTATGTACTCCTTCCATCTATCTATCTATACATAAGGCACAAGTTAAACACCCCACCACGAGTTCATTCACATAGTCTAAAAAAAAATACAGTATAGACCATTGATTTAGATTATAATGGTTAAGATTTAAAAGATCTAAAACGCGCCACCACATTCATCCATATAGCCTAAAAAAATATAGACCTTTGATTTAGATGATAAGAGCAACTCCAACGGGCCGACCCAAACGGACGGCGATTTCGTCCGCTTTTTGTCCGTTTGGATCGTCAGACGGACACGGATGCCCGCTTTCGCATTTGGGTCGGCGCGTGCATCCAACGCTGGCCTGAGACCCATTTTGACGGCGTCAAAAAAGATGAATGCATGCATATTAAAAAAAAAGAAAAACAACATTAATTAAACATTAAAGCCGGCCACGAAGGCCGGCGAGAGTCCACGCGTCCACATTTGCATTAAAAATAACAGCCTAAACTACAAGGCAGCGCGCTGTCCTAGGCGTCGTCGTCGTCGTCCTCGGGGTCCGTGAGGTCGATGAGTGTCGGCGCCGACCCTACGCAGGCGAACGTCGTGTTACAGAGCGACGCCATGTCGGGCTGTGCCGGCGCAGGTAGTGCCGGGGCGGGGG